>NW_025721169.1:300000-449716 GCF_922984935.1 Meles meles | reverse complement strand
GGAAAACGAGCCGCGACGATGGGGCGCGGCCAGCAGCCGCGGCGCCGGGGAGTTTTCCCCGAGCAGAGTGGATGGAGGCGCCGTGGCCGGGCGTCTGCCTCCGCCGTGGCGGGCGGCCGGGGCGCACCTGGAGGGGGCTGGCCTCTGTGGGGAAACGGACTGGTCTCTCACTCCGCGGCTAGGACAAAGCCGCGAAAGGTGACGTTGTCGCCGGACGGTCGGGGGACTCGTGGCGCGGGACTCAGGGTTCCCCATGGGGAGACCCCCAGGCTCAGGCCCCTGGCAACGGAAGGCTGAGCAAGCAGGCCCGGGCCCGGGCCGGGCTTTCAGGGCTGGCCCGGCCCCAGCTGCCGGCGCCAGGGAGGGGACCCCCGGAGGCTGAGGAGCGGGAGGCGTCGTCCTCCCGGCGGCACGCCTCCCGGAGCTCCTCCTGGCGGTGCCGGAACGCGACGACACGCGGTCCCGGACAGGGCCCCGGGGGGGGCCTCCCTGCGGCCCTCTGGTGCCCGAAGTGTGTTCGCCGGGCGTTTTCCAGCCAATTCTCACGAGCGTTCTGCCCAAATCGGGATCGATTTGGGCAGAACGCTCGTGAGAATGGGCCGGCGTTGGGCAGCCCTGGTCAGCGCCCAGTTCCGCGTGGAGCAGGGCATTTCTCGCTCGGGGCATGTCGCGGCCACCCGGAAAACGAGCCGCGACGATGGGGCGTGGCCGGCAGCCGCGGCGCCGGGGTGTTTTCCCCGAGCAGAGTGGATGGAGGCGCCGTGGCCGGGCGTCCGCCTCCGCCGTGGCGGGCGGCCGGGGCGCCCCTGGAGGGGGCTGGCCTCTGTGGGGAAACGGACTGGTCTCTCACTGCGCGGCTAGGACGAAGCCGCGAAAGGTGCCGTTGTCGCTGGGACGGTCGGGGGACTCGTGGCGCGGGACTCAGGGTTCCCCATGCGGAGGCCCCCAGGCTCAGGCCCCTGGCAACGGAAGGCTGAGCAAGCAGGCCCGGGCCCGGGCCCGGTTTCGGGGCTGGCCCGGCCCCAGCGGCCGGCGCCAGGGAGGGGACCCCCGGAGGCTGAGGAGCGGGAGGCGTCGGCCTCCCCGCGGCACGCCTCCCGGAGCTCCTCCTGGCGGTGCCGGAACGCGACGACACGCGATCCCGGACAGGCCCCGGGGGGGGGGGCCGCCCTGCGGCCCTGCGGTGCCCGAAGTGTGTTCGCCGGGCTTTTTCCGGCCAATTCTCACGAGCGTTCTGCCCAAATCGGGATCGATTTGGGCAGAACGCTCGTGAGAATTGGCCGGCGTTGGGCAGCCCTGGTCAGCGCCCAGTTCCGCGTGGAGCAGGGCCCTTTCTCGCTCGGGGCATGGCGCGGCCACCCGGAAAACGAGCCACGACGATGGGGCGAGCCGGCGGCCCCGGCGCCGGGGAGTTTTCCCCGAGCAGAGTGGGTGGAGGCGCCGTGGCCGGGCGTCCGCCTCCGCCGTGGCGGGCGGCCGGGGCGCCCGTGGAGGGGGCTGGCCTCTGTGGGGGAACGGAGTGATCTCTCACTCCACGGCTGGGACGAAGCCGCGAAAGGTGCCGTCGTCGCCGGGACGGTCGGAGGACTCGTGGCGCGGGACTCAGGGTTCCCCATGGGGAGGCCCCCAGGCTCAGGCCCCTGGCAACGGAAGGCTGAGCAAGCAGGCCCGGGCCCGGGCCCGGCTTTCGGGGCTGGCCCGGCCGCAGCTGCCGGCGCCAGGGTGGGTACCCCCGGAGGCTTAGGAGCGGGAGGCGTCGGCCTCCCCGCGGCACGCCTCCCGGAGCTCCTCCTGGCGGTGCCGGAACGCGACGACACGCGATCCCGGACAGGGCCACGGGGGGGCGGCACTGCGGCCCTGTGGTGCCCGAAGTGTGTTCGCCGGGCGTTTTCCGGCCAATTCTCACGAGCGTTCTGCACAAATCGGGATCGATTTGGGCAGAACGCTCGTGAGAATTGACCGGCGTTGGGCAGCCCTGGTCAGCGCCCAGTTCCGCGTGGAGCAGGGCCCTTTCTCGCTCGGGGCATGTCGCGGCCACCCGGAAAACGAGCCGCGACGATGGGGCGCGGCCGGCAGCCGTGGCGCCGGGGAGTTTTCCCCGAGCAGAGTGGATGGAGGCGTCGTGGCCGGGCGTCCGCCTCCGCCGTGGCGGGCGGCCGGGGCGCCCCTGGAGGGGGCTGGCCTCTGTGGGGAAACGGACTGGTCTCTCACTCCGCGGCTAAGACGAAGCCGCGAAAGGTGCCGTTGTCGCCGGGACGGTCGGGGGACTCGTGGCGCGGGACTCAGGGTTCCCCATGGGGAGGCCCCCAGGCTCAGGCCCCTGGCAACGGAAGGCTGAGCAAGCAGGCCCGGGCCCGGGCCCGGCTTTCGGGGCTGGCCCGGCCCCAGCTGCCGGCGCCAGGCAGGGGACCCCCGGAGGCTGAGGAGCGGGAGGCGTCGGCCTCCCCGCGGCACGCCTCCCGGAGCTCCTCCTGGCGGTGCCGGAACGCGACGACACGCGATCCCGGACAGGGCCCCGGGGGGGGCGGCCCTGCGGCCCTGTGGTGCCCGAAGTGTGTTCGCCGGGCGTTTTCCGGCCAATTCTCACGAGCGTTCTGCCCAAATCGGGATCGATTTGGGCAGAACGCTCGTGAGAATTGGCCGGCGTTGGGCAGCCCTGGTCAGCGCCCAGTTCCGCGTGGAGCAGGGCATTTCTCGCTCGGGGCATGTCGCGGCCACCCGGAAAACGAGCCGCGACGATGGGCCGCGGCCGGCAGCCGCGGCGCCGGGGAGTTTTCCCCGAGCAGAGTGGATGGAGTCGCCGTGGCCGGGCGTCCGCCTCCGCCGTGGCGGGCGGCCGGGGCGCCCCTGGAGGGGGCTGGCCTCTGTGGGGAAATGGACTCATCTCTCTCCGCGGCTAGGACGAAGCCGCGAAAGGTGCCGTTGTCGCCGGGACGGTTGGGGGACTCGTGGCGCGGGACTCACGGTTCCCCATCGGGAGGCCCCCAGGCTCAGGCCCCTGGCAACGGAAGGCTGAGCAAGCAGGCCTGGGCCCGGGCCCGGCTTTCGGGGCTGGCCCGGCCGCAGCTGCCGGCGCCAGGGTGGGGACCCCCGGAGGCTTAGGAGCGGGAGGCGTCGGCCTCCCCACGGCACGCCTCCCGGAGATCCTCCTGGCGGTGCCGGAACGCGACGACACGCGATCCCAGACAGGGCCCCGGGGGGGGCGGCCCTGCGGCCCTGCGGTGCCCGAAGTGTGTTCGACGGGCTTTTTCTGGCCAATTCTCACGAGCGTTCTGCCCAAATCGGGATCGATTTGGGCAGAACGCTCGTGAGAATAGGCCGGCGTTGGGCAGCCCTGGTCAGCGCCGAGTTCCGCGTGGAGCAGGGCATTTCTCGCTCGGGGCATGACGCGGCCACCCGGAAAACGAGCCGCGACGATGGGGCACGGCCGGCAGCCACGGCGCCAGGGAGTTTTCCCCTAGCTGAGTGGATGGAGGCTCCGTGGCCGGGCGTCCGCCTCCGCCGTGGCGGGCGGCCGGGGCGCCCCTGGAGGGGGCTGGCCTCTGTGGGGAAACGGACTGGTCTCTCACTCCGCGGCTAGGACGAAGCCGCGAAAGGTGCCGTTGTCGCCGGACGGTCGGGGGACTCGTGGCGCGGGACTCAGAGTTCCCCATGGAGAGACCCCCAGGCTCAGGCCCCTGGCAACGGAAGGCTGAGCAAGCAGGCCCGGGCCCGGGCCGGGCTTTCAGGGCTGGCCCGGCCCCAGCTGCCAGCGCCAGGGAGGGGACCCCCGGAGGCTGAGGAGCGGGAGGCGTCGGCCTCCCGGCGGCACGCCTCCCGGAGCTCCTCCTGGCGGTGCCAGAACGCGACGACACGCGGTCCCGGACAGGGCCCCGGGGGGGGCCTCCCTGCGGCCCTGTGGTGCCCGAAGTGTGTTCGCCGGGCGTTTTCCGGCCAATTCTCACGAGCGTTCTGCCCAAATCGGGATCGATTTGGGCAGAACGCTCGTGAGAATTGGCCGGCGTTGGGCAGCCCTGGTCAGCGACCAGTTCCGCATGGAGCAGGGCCCTTTCTCGCTCGGGGCATGTTGCGGCCATCCGGAAAACGAGCCGCGACGATGGGCCGCGGCCGGCAACCGCGGCGCCGGGGAGTTTTCCCCGAGCAGAGTGGATGGAGGCGCCGTGGCCGGGCGTCCGCCTCCGCCGTGGCGGGCGGCCGGGGCGCCCCTGGAGGGGGCTGGCCTCTGTGGGGAAATTGATTCGTCTCTCTCCGCGGCTAGGACGAAGCCGCGAAAGGTGCCATTGTCGCCGGGACAGTTGGGGGACTCGTGGCGCGGGACTCACGGTTCCCCATCGGGAGGCCCCCAGGCTCAGGCCCCTGGCAACGGAAGGCTGAGCAAGCAGGCCCGGGCCCGTGCCCGGCTTTCGGGGCTGGCCCGGCCCCAGAGGCCGGCGCCAGGGAGGGGACCCCCGGAGGCTGAGGAGCGGGAGGCGTCGGCCTCCCCGGGGCCCGCCTCCCGGAGCTCCTCCTGGCGGTGCCGGAACGCGACGACACGCGATCCCGGACAGGGCCCCGGGGGGGGGCACTGCGGCCCTCTGGTGCCCGAAGTGTGTTCGCCGGGCGTTTTCCGGCCAATTCTCACGAGCCTTCTGCCCAAATCGGGATCGATTTGGGCAGAACGCTCGTGAGAATTGGCCGGCGTTGGGCAGCCCTGGTCAACGCCCAGTTCCGCGTGGAGCAGGGCATTTCTCGCTCGGGGCATGTCGCGGCCACCTGGAAAACGAGCCGCGACGATGGGGCGCGGCCGGCAGCCGCGGCGCCGGGGAGTTTTCCCCGAGCAGAGTGGATGGAGGCGCCGTGGCCGGGCGTCGGCCTCCGCCGTGGCGGGCGGCCGGGGCGCCCCTGGAGGGGGCTGGCCTCTGTGGGGAAACGGACTGGTCTCTCACTCCGCGGCTAGGACGAAGCCGCGAAAGGTGCTGTTGTCGCCGGACGGTCGGGGGTCTCGTGGCGCGGGACTCAGGGTTCCCCATGGGGAGACCCCCAGGCTCAGGCCCCTGGCAACGGAAGGCTGAGCAAGCAGGCCCGGGCCCGGGCCGGGCTTTCAGGGCTGGCCCGGCCCCAGCTGTCGGCGCCAGGGAGGGGACCCCCGGAGGCTGAGGAGCGGGAGGCGTCGGCCTCCCGGCGGCACGCCTCCCGGAGCTCCTCCTGGCGGTGCCGGAACGCGACGACACGCGGTCCGGGACAGGGCCCCGGGGGGGGCCTCCCTGCGGCCCTGTGGTGCCCGAAGTGTGTTCGCCGGGCGTTTTCCGGCCAATTCTCACGAGCGTTCTGCCCAAATCGGGATCGATTTGGGCAGAACGCTCGTGAGAATTGGCCGGCGTTGGGCAGCCCTGGTCAGCGACCAGTTCCGCATGGAGCAGGGCCCTTTCTCGCTCGGGGCATGTTGCGGCCACCCGGGAAACGAGCCGCGACGATGGGCCGCGGCCGGCAGCCGCGGCGCCGGGGAGTTTTCCCCGAGCAGAGTGGATGGAGGCGCCGTGGCCGGGCGTCCGCCTCCGCCGTGGCGGGCGGCCGGGGAGCCCCGGAGGGGGCTGGCCTCTGTGGGGAAATGGACTCGTCTCTCTCCGCGGCTAGGACGAAGCCGCGAAAGGTGCCATTGTCGCCGGGACAGTTGAGGGACTCGTGGCGCGGGACTCACGGTTCCCCATCGGGAGGCCCCCAGGCTCAGGCCCCTGGCAACGGAAGGCTGAGCAAGCAGGCCCGGGCCCGGGCCCGGGTTTCGGTGCTGGCCCGGCCGCAGCTGCTGGCGCCAGGGTGGGTACCCCCGGAGGCTTAGGAGCGGGAGGCGTCGGCCTCCCCGCGGCACGCCTCCCGGAGCTCCTCCTGGCGGTGCCGGAACGCGACGACACGCGATCCCGGACAGGGCCACGCGGGGGCGGCCCTGCGGCCCTGTGGTGCCCGAAGTGTGTTCGCCGGGCGTTTTCCGGCCAATTCTCACGAGCGTTCTGCCCAAATCGGGATCGATTTGGGCAGAACGCTCGTGAGAATTGACCGGCGTTGGGCAGCCCTGGTCAGCGCCCAGTTCCGCGTGGAGCAGGGCCCTTTCTCGCTCGGGGCATGTCGCGGCCACCCGGAAAACGAGCCGCGACGATGGGGCGCGGCCGGCAGCCGCGGCGCCGGGGAGTTTTCCCCGAGCAGAGTGGATGGAGGCGTCGTGGCCGGGCGTCCGCCTCCGCCGTGGCGGGCGGCCGGGGCGCCCCTGGAGGGGGCTAGCCTCTGTGGGGAAACGGACTGGTCTCTCACTCCGCGGCTAAGACGAAGCCGCGAAAGGTGCCGTTGTCGCCGGGACGGTCGGGGGACTCGTGGCGCGGGACTCAGGGTTCCCCATGGGGAGGCCCCCAGGCTCAGGCCCCTGGCAACGGAAGGCTGAGCAAGCAGGCCCGGGCCCAGGCCCGGCTTTCGGGGCTGGCCCGGCCCCAGCTGCCGGCGCCAGGGAGGGGACCCCCGGAGGCTGAGGAGCGGGAGGCGTCGGCCTCCCCCGGCACGCCTCCCGGAGCTCCTCCTGGCGGTGCCGGAACGCGACCACACGCGATCCCGGACAGGGCCCCGGGGGGGGCGGCCATGAGGCCCTGTGGTGCCCGAAGTGTGTTCGCCGGGCGTTTTCCGGCCAATTCTCACGAGCGTTCTTCCCAAATCGGGATCGATTTGGGCAGAACACTCGTGAGAATTGGCCGGCGTTGTGCAGCCCTGGTCAGCGCCCAGTTCCGCGTGCAGCAGGGCCCTTTCTCGCTCGGGGCATGGCGCGGCCACCCGGAAAACGAGCCGCGACGATGGGGCGCGGCCGGCAGCCGCGGCGCCGGGGAGTTTTCCCCGAGCAGAGTGGATGGAGGCGCCGTGGCCGGGCGTCCGCCTCCGCCGTGGCGGGCGGCCGGGGCGCCCCTCGAGGGGGCTGGCCTCTGTGGGGAAACGGACTGGTCTCTCACTCCGCGGCTCGGACGAAGCCGCGAAAGGTGCCGTTGTCGCTGGGACAGTCGGGGGACTCGTGGCGCGGGACTCAGGGTTCCCCATGCGGAGGCCCCCAGGCTCAGGCCCCTGGCAATGGAAGGCTGAGCAAGCAGGCCCGGGCCCGGGCCCGGCTTTCAGGTCTGGCCCGGCCCCAGCGGCCGGCGCCAGGGAAGGGACCCCCGGAGGCTGAGGAGCGGGAGGCGACGGCCTCCCCGCGGCACGCCTCCCGGAGCTCCTCCTGGCGGTGCCGGAACGCGACGACACGCGATCCCGGACAGGGCCCCGGGGGGGGCCGCCCTGCGGCCCTGTGGTGCCCGAAGTGTGTTCGCCGGGCGTTTTCCGGCCAATTCTCTCGAGCGTTCTTCCCAAATCGGGATCGATTTGGGCAGAACGCTCGTGAGAATTGACCGACGTTGGGCAGCCCTGGTCAGCGCCCAGTTCCGCGTGGAGCAGGGCCCTTTCTCGCTCGGGGCATGTCGCGGCCACCCGGAAAACGAGCCGCGACGATGGGGCGCGGCCGGCAGCCGCGGCGCCGGGGAGTTTTCCCCGAGCAGAGTGGATGGAGGCGCCGTGGCCGGGCATCCGCCTCCGCCGTGGCGGGCGGCCGGGGCGCCCCTGGAGGGGGCTGGCCTCTGTGGGGAAACGGACTGGTCTCTCACTCCGCGGCTAGGACGAAGCCGCGAAAGGTGCCGTTGTCGCCGGGACGGTCGGGGGACTCGTGGCGCGGGACTCAGTGTTCCCCATGGGGAGACCCCCAGGCTCAGGCCCCTGGCAACGGAAGGCTGAGCAAGCAGGCCCGGGCCCGGGCCCGGCTTTCGGGGCTGGCCCGGCCCCAGCTGCCGGCGCCAGGAAGGGGACCCCCGGAGGCTGAGGAGCGGGAGGCGTCGGCCTCCCCACGGCACGCCTCCGGGAGCTCCTCCTGGCGGTGCCGGAACGCGAAGACACGCGATCCCGGACAGGGCCCCGGGGGGGGCCTCCCTGCGGCCCTGTGGTGCCCGAAGTGTGTTCGCCGGGCGTTTTCCGGCCAATTCTCACGAGCGTTCTGCCCAAATCGGGATCGATTTGGGCAGATCGCTCGTGAGAATTGGCCGGCGTTGGGCAGCCCTGGTCAGCGCCCAGTTCCGCGTGGAGCAGGGCATTTCTCGCTCGGGGCATGTCACGGCCCCCTGGAAAACGAGCCGCGACGATGGGGCGCGGCCGGTATCCACGGCGCCGGGGAGTTTTCCCCTAGCTGAGTGGATGGAGGCGCCGTGGCCGGGCGTCCGCCTCCGCCGTGGCGGGCGGCCGGGGCGCCCCTGGAGGGGGCTGGCCTCTGTGGGGAAACGGACTGGTCTCTCACTCCGCGGCTAGGACGAAGCCGCGAAAGGTGCCGTTGTCGCCGGGACGGTCGGGGGACACGTGGCGCGGGACTCAGGGTTCCCCATGGGGAGGCCCCCAGGCTAAGGCCCCTGGCAACGGAAGGCTGAGCAAGCAGGCCCAGGCCCGGGCCCGGCTTTCGGGGCTGGCCCGGCCCCAGCTGCCGGCGCCAGGGAGGGGACCCCCGGAGGCTGAGGAGCGGGAGGCGTCGGCCTCCCCCGGCACGCCTCCCGGAGCTCCTCCTGGCGGTGCCGGAACGCGACGACACGCGATCCCGGACAGGGCCCCGGGGGGGGCCTCCCTGCGGCCCTGTGGTGCCCGAAGTGTGTTCGCCGGGTTTTTTCCGGCCAATTCTCAGGAGCGTTCTGCCCAAATCGGGATCGATTTGGGCAGAACGCTCGTGAGAATTGGCCGGCGTTGGGCAGCCCTGGTCAGCGCCCAGTACCGCGTGGAGCAGGGCATTTCTTGCTCGGGGCATGTCGCGGCCACGTGGAAAACGAGCCGCGACGATGGGGCGCGGCCAGCAGCCGCGGCGCCGGGGAGTTTTCCCCGAGCAGAGTGGATGGAGGCGCCGTGGCCGGGCGTCTGCCTCCGCCGTGGCGGGCGGCCGGGGCGCACCTGGAGGGGGCTGGCCTCTGTGGGGAAACGGACTGGTCTCTCACTCCGCGGCTAGGACAAAGCCGCGAAAGGTGACGTTGTCGCCGGACGGTCGGGGGACTCGTGGCGCGGGACTCAGGGTTCCCCATGGGGAGACCCCCAGGCTCAGGCCCCTGGCAACGGAAGGCTGAGCAAGCAGGCCCGGGCCCGGGCCGGGCTTTCAGGGCTGGCCCGGCCCCAGCTGCCGGCGCCAGGGAGGGGACCCCCGGAGGCTGAGGAGCGGGAGGCGTCGTCCTCCCGGCGGCACGCCTCCCGGAGCTCCTCCTGGCGGTGCCGGAACGCGACGACACGCGGTCCCGGACAGGGCCCCGGGGGGGGCCTCCCTGCGGCCCTCTGGTGCCCGAAGTGTGTTCGCCGGGCGTTTTCCAGCCAATTCTCACGAGCGTTCTGCCCAAATCGGGATCGATTTGGGCAGAACGCTCGTGAGAATGGGCCGGCGTTGGGCAGCCCTGGTCAGCGCCCAGTTCCGCGTGGAGCAGGGCATTTCTCGCTCAGGGCATGTCGCGGCCACCCGGAAAACGAGCCGCGACGATGGGGCGTGGCCGGCAGCCGCGGCGCCGGGGTGTTTTCCCCGAGCAGAGTGGATGGAGGCGCCGTGGCCGGGCGTCCGCCTCCGCCGTGGCGGGCGGCCGGGGCGCCCCTGGAGGGGGCTGGCCTCTGTGGGGAAACGGACTGGTCTCTCACTGCGCGGCTAGGACGAAGCCGCGAAAGGTGCCGTTGTCGCTGGGACGGTCGGGGGACTCGTGGCGCGGGACTCAGGGTTCCCCATGCGGAGGCCCCCAGGCTCAGGCCCCTGGCAACGGAAGGCTGAGCAAGCAGGCCCGGGCCCGGGCCCGGTTTCGGGGCTGGCCCGGCCCCAGCGGCCGGCGCCAGGGAGGGGACCCCCGGAGGCTGAGGAGCGGGAGGCGTCGGCCTCCCCGCGGCACGCCTCCCGGAGCTCCTCCTGGCGGTGCCGGAACGCGACGACACGCGATCCCGGACAGGCCCCGGGGGGGGGGCCGCCCTGCGGCCCTGCGGTGCCCGAAGTGTGTTCGCCGGGCTTTTTCCGGCCAATTCTCACGAGCGTTCTGCCCAAATCGGGATCGATTTGGGCAGAACGCTCGTGAGAATTGGCCGGCGTTGGGCAGCCCTGGTCAGCGCCCAGTTCCGCGTGGAGCAGGGCCCTTTCTCGCTCGGGGCATGGCGCGGCCACCCGGAAAACGAGCCGCGACGATGGTGCGCGGCCGGCAGCCGCGGCGCCGGGGAGTTTTCCCCGAGCAGAGTGGATGGAGGCGCCGTGGCCGGGCGTCCGCCTCTGCCGTGGCGGGCGGCCGGGGCGCCCCTGGAGGGGGCTGGCCTCTGTGGGGAAACGGACTGGTCTCTCACTCCACGGCTAGGACGAAGCCGCGAAAGGTGCCATTGTCGCCGGGACGGTCGGGGGACTCGTGGCGCGGGACTCAGGGTTCCCCATGGGGAGGCCCCCAGGCTCAGGCCCCTGGCAACAGAAGGCTGAGCAAGCAGGCCCGGGCCCGGGCCCGGCTTTCGGGGCTGGCCCGGCCCCAGCTGCCGGCGCCAGGGAGGGGACCCCCGGAGGCTGAGGAGCGGGAGGCGTCGGCCACCCCGCGGCACGCCTCCCGGAGCTCCTCCTGGCGGTGCCGGAACACGACGACACGCGGTCCCGGACAGGGCCCCAGGGGGGGCCGCCCTGCGGCCCTGTGGTGCCCGAAGTGTGTTCGCCGGGTGTTTTCCGGCCAATTCTCACGAGCGTTCTGTGCAAATCGGGATCGATTTAGCAGAACGCTCGTGAGAATTGGCCGGCGTTGGGCAGCCCGGGTCAGCGACCAGTTCCGCGTGGAGCAGGGCCCTTTCTCGCTCGGGGCATGTTGCGGCCACCCGGAAAACAAGCCGCGACGATGGGCCGCGGCCGGCAGCCGCGGTGCCGTGGACTTTTCCCCGAGCAGAGTGGATGGAGGCGCCGTGGCCGGGCATCCGCCTCCGCCGTGGCGGGCGGCCGGGGCGCCCCTGGAGGGGGCTGGCCTCTGTGGGGAAATGGACTTGTCTCTCTCCGCGGCTAGGACGAAGCCGCGAAAGGTGCCGTTGTCGCCGGGACGGTTGGGGGACTCGTGGCGCGGGACTCACGGTTCCCCATCGGGAGGCCCCCAGGCTCAGGCCCCTGGCAACGGAAGGCTGAGCAAGCAGGCTCGGGCCCGGGCCCGGCTTTCGGGGCTGGCCCGGCCGCAGCTGCCGGCGCCAGGGTGGGGACCCCCGGAGGCTTAGGAGCGGGAGGCGTCGGCCTCCGCGCGGCACGCCTCCCGGAGCTCCTCCTGGCGGTGCCGGAACGCGACGACACGCGATCCCAGACAGGGCCCCGGGGGGGGCGGCCCTGCGGCCCTGTGGTGCCCGAAGTGTGTTCGCCGGGCTTTTTCCGGCCAATTCTCACGAGCGTTCTGCCCAAATCGGGATCGATTTGGGCAGAACGCTCTTGAGAATAGGCCGGCGTTGGGCAGCCCTGGTCAGCGCCCAGTTCCGCGTGGAGCAGGGCATTTCTCGCTCGGGGCATGTCGCGGCCACCCGGAAAACGAGCCGCGACGATGGGGCTCGGCCGGCAGCCACGGCGCCGGGGAGTTTTCCCCTAGCAGAGTGGATGGAGGCGCCGTGGCGGGCGTCCGCCTCCGCCGTGGCGGGCGGCCGGGGCGCCCGTGGAGGGGGCTGGCCTCTGTGGGGGAACGGAGTGATCTCTCATCCACGGCTGGGACGAAGCCGCGAAAGGTGCCGTCGTCGCCGGGACGGTCGGGGGGACTCGTGGCGCGGGACTCAGGGTTCCCCATGCGGAGGCCCCCAGGCTCAGGCCCCTGGCAACGGAAGGCTGAGCAAGCAGGCCCGGGCCCGGGCCCGGGTTTCGGGGCTGGCCCGGCCCCAGCGGCCGGCGCCAGGGAGGGGACCCCCGGATGCTGAGGAGCGGGAGGCGTCGGCCTCCCCGCGGCATGCCTTCCGGAGCTCCTCCTGGCGGTGCCGGAACGCGACGACACGCGATCCTGGACAGGCCCCGGGGGGGGCCGCCCTGCGGCCCTGTGGTGCCCGAAGTGTGTTCGCCGGGATTTTTCCGGCCAATTCTCACGAGCGTTCTGCCCAAATCGGGATCGATTTGGGCAGAACGCTCGTGAGAATTGGCCGGCGTTGGGCAGCCCTGGTCAGCGCCCAGGGCCGTGTGGAGCAGGGCCCTTTCTCGCTCGGGGCATGGCGCGGCCACCCGGAAAACGAGCCGCGACGATGGGGCGCGGCCGGCGGCCCCGGCGCCGGGGAGTTTTCCCCGAGCAGAGTGGATGGAGGCGCCGTGGCCGGGCGTCCGCCTCCGCCGTGGCGGGCGGCCGGGGCGCCCGTGGAGGGGGCTGGCCTCTGTGGGGTAACGGAGTGATCTCTCACTCCATGGCTGGGACGAAGCCGCGAAAGGTGCCGTCGTCGCCGGGACGGTCGGGGGGACTCATGGCGCGGGACCCAGGGTTCCCGATGCGGAGGCCCCCAGGCTCAGGCACCTGGCAACGGAAGGCTGAGCAAGCAGGCCCGGGCCCGGGCCCGGCTTTCGGGGCTGGCCCGGCCCCGGCGGCCGGCGCCAGGGAGGGGACCCCCGGAGGCTGAGGAGCGGGAGGCGTCGGCCTCCCCGGGGCCCGCCTCCCGGAGCTCCTCCTGGCGGTGCCGGAACGCGACGACACGCGATCCTGGACAGGGCCCCGGGGGGGCGGCCCTACAGCCCTCTGGTGCCCAAAGTGTGTTCGCCGGGCGTTTTCCGGCCAATTCTCACGAGCGTTCTGCCCAAATCGGGATCGATTTGGGCAGATCGCTCGTGAGAATTGGCCGGCGTTGGGCAGCCCTGGTCAGCGCCCAGTTCCGCGTGGAGCAGGGCATTTCTCGCTCGGGGCATGTCACGGCCCCCTGGAAAACGAGCCGCGACGATGGGGCGCGGCCGGTAGCCACGGCGCCGGGGAGTTTTCCCCTAGCTGAGTGGATGGAGGCGCCGTGGCCGGGCGTCCGCCTCCGCCGTGGCGGGCGGCCGGGGCGCCCCTGGAGGGGGCTGGCCTCTGTGGGGAAACGGACTGGTCTCTCACTCCGCGGCTAGGACGAAGCCGCGAAAGGTGCCGTTGTCGCCGGGACGGTCGGGGGACACGTGGCGCGGGACTCAGGGTTCCCCATGGGGAGGCCCCCAGGCTAAGGCCCCTGGCAACGGAAGGCTGAGCAAGCAGGCCCAGGCCCGGGCCCGGCTTTCGGGGCTGGCCCGGCCCCAGCTGCCGGCGCCAGGGAGGGGACCCCCGGAGGCTGAGGAGCGGGAGGCGTCGGCCTCCCCCGGCACGCCTCCCGGAGCTCCTCCTGGCGGTGCCGGAACGCGACGACACGCGATCCCGGACAGGGCCCCGGGGGGGGCCTCCCTGCGGCCCTGTGGTGCCCGAAGTGTGTTCGCCGGGTTTTTTCCGGCCAATTCTCAGGAGCGTTCTGCCCAAATCGGGATCGATTTGGGCAGAACGCTCGTGAGAATTGGCCGGCGTTGGGCAGCCCTGGTCAGCGCCCAGTACCGCGTGGAGCAGGGCATTTCTTGCTCGGGGCATGTCGCGGCCACGTGGAAAACGAGCCGCGACGATGGGGCGCGGCCAGCAGCCGCGGCGCCGGGGAGTTTTCCCCGAGCAGAGTGGATGGAGGCGCCGTGGCCGGGCGTCTGCCTCCGCCGTGGCGGGCGGCCGGGGCGCACCTGGAGGGGGCTGGCCTCTGTGGGGAAACGGACTGGTCTCTCACTCCGCGGCTAGGACAAAGCCGCGAAAGGTGACGTTGTCGCCGGACGGTCGGGGGACTCGTGGCGCGGGACTCAGGGTTCCCCATGGGGAGACCCCCAGGCTCAGGCCCCTGGCAACGGAAGGCTGAGCAAGCAGGCCCGGGCCCGGGCCGGGCTTTCAGGGCTGGCCCGGCCCCAGCTGCCGGCGCCAGGGAGGGGACCCCCGGAGGCTGAGGAGCGGGAGGCGTCGTCCTCCCGGCGGCACGCCTCCCGGAGCTCCTCCTGGCGGTGCCGGAACGCGACGACACGCGGTCCCGGACAGGGCCCCGGGGGGGGCCTCCCTGCGGCCCTCTGGTGCCCGAAGTGTGTTCGCCGGGCGTTTTCCAGCCAATTCTCACGAGCGTTCTGCCCAAATCGGGATCGATTTGGGCAGAACGCTCGTGAGAATGGGCCGGCGTTGGGCAGCCCTGGTCAGCGCCCAGTTCCGCGTGGAGCAGGGCATTTCTCGCTCGGGGCATGTCGCGGCCACCCGGAAAACGAGCCGCGACGATGGGGCGTGGCCGGCAGCCGCGGCGCCGGGGTGTTTTCCCCGAGCAGAGTGGATGGAGGCGCCGTGGCCGGGCGTCCGCCTCCGCCGTGGCGGGCGGCCGGGGCGCCCCTGGAGGGGGCTGGCCTCTGTGGGGAAACGGACTGGTCTCTCACTGCGCGGCTAGGACGAAGCCGCGAAAGGTGCCGTTGTCGCTGGGACGGTCGGGGGACTCGTGGCGCGGGACTCAGGGTTCCCCATGCGGAGGCCCCCAGGCTCAGGCCCCTGGCAACGGAAGGCTGAGCAAGCAGGCCCGGGCCCGGGCCCGGTTTCGGGGCTGGCCCGGCCCCAGCGGCCGGCGCCAGGGAGGGGACCCCCGGAGGCTGAGGAGCGGGAGGCGTCGGCCTCCCCGCGGCACGCCTCCCGGAGCTCCTCCTGGCGGTGCCGGAACGCGACGACACGCGATCCCGGACAGGCCCCGGGGGGGGGGCCGCCCTGCGGCCCTGCGGTGCCCGAAGTGTGTTCGCCGGGCTTTTTCCGGCCAATTCTCACGAGCGTTCTGCCCAAATCGGGATCGATTTGGGCAGAACGCTCGTGAGAATTGGCCGGCGTTGGGCAGCCCTGGTCAGCGCCCAGTTCCGCGTGGAGCAGGGCCCTTTCTCGCTCGGGGCATGGCGCGGCCACCCGGAAAACGAGCCACGACGATGGGGCGAGCCGGCGGCCCCGGCGCCGGGGAGTTTTCCCCGAGCAGAGTGGGTGGAGGCGCCGTGGCCGGGCGTCCGCCTCCGCCGTGGCGGGCGGCCGGGGCGCCCGTGGAGGGGGCTGGCCTCTGTGGGGGAACGGAGTGATCTCTCACTCCACGGCTGGGACGAAGCCGCGAAAGGTGCCGTCGTCGCCGGGACGGTCGGAGGACTCGTGGCGCGGGACTCAGGGTTCCCCATGGGGAGGCCCCCAGGCTCAGGCCCCTGGCAACGGAAGGCTGAGCAAGCAGGCCCGGGCCCGGGCCCGGCTTTCGGGGCTGGCCCGGCCGCAGCTGCCGGCGCCAGGGTGGGTACCCCCGGAGGCTTAGGAGCGGGAGGCGTCGGCCTCCCCGCGGCACGCCTCCCGGAGCTCCTCCTGGCGGTGCCGGAACGCGACGACACGCGATCCCGGACAGGGCCACGGGGGGGCGGCACTGCGGCCCTGTGGTGCCCGAAGTGTGTTCGCCGGGCGTTTTCCGGCCAATTCTCACGAGCGTTCTGCACAAATCGGGATCGATTTGGGCAGAACGCTCGTGAGAATTGACCGGCGTTGGGCAGCCCTGGTCAGCGCCCAGTTCCGCGTGGAGCAGGGCCCTTTCTCGCTCGGGGCATGTCGCGGCCACCCGGAAAACGAGCCGCGACGATGGGGCGCGGCCGGCAGCCGTGGCGCCGGGGAGTTTTCCCCGAGCAGAGTGGATGGAGGCGTCGTGGCCGGGCGTCCGCCTCCGCCGTGGCGGGCGGCCGGGGCGCCCCTGGAGGGGGCTGGCCTCTGTGGGGAAACGGACTGGTCTCTCACTCCGCGGCTAAGACGAAGCCGCGAAAGGTGCCGTTGTCGCCGGGACGGTCGGGGGACTCGTGGCGCGGGACTCAGTGTTCCCCATGGGGAGGCCCCCAGGCTCAGGCCCCTGGCAACGGAAGGCTGAGCAAGCAGGCCCGGGCCCGGGCCCGGCTTTCGGGGCTGGCCCGGCCCCAGCTGCCGGCGCCAGGCAGGGGACCCCCGGAGGCTGAGGAGCGGGAGGCGTCGGCCTCCCCGCGGCACGCCTCCCGGAGCTCCTCCTGGCGGTGCCGGAACGCGACGACACGCGATCCCGGACAGGGCCCCGGGGGGGGCGGCCCTGCGGCCCTGTGGTGCCCGAAGTGTGTTCGCCGGGCGTTTTCCGGCCAATTCTCACGAGCGTTCTGCCCAAATCGGGATCGATTTGGGCAGAACGCTCGTGAGAATTGGCCGGCGTTGGGCAGCCCTGGTCAGCGCCCAGTTCCGCGTGGAGCAGGGCATTTCTCGCTCGGGGCATGTCGCGGCCACCCGGAAAACGAGCCGCGACGATGGGCCGCGGCCGGCAGCCGCGGCGCCGGGGAGTTTTCCCCGAGCAGAGTGGATGGAGTCGCCGTGGCCGGGCGTCCGCCTCCGCCGTGGCGGGCGGCCGGGGCGCCCCTGGAGGGGGCTGGCCTCTGTGGGGAAATGGACTCATCTCTCTCCGCGGCTAGGACGAAGCCGCGAAAGGTGCCGTTGTCGCCGGGACGGTTGGGGGACTCGTGGCGCGGGACTCACGGTTCCCCATCGGGAGGCCCCCAGGCTCAGGCCCCTGGCAACGGAAGGCTGAGCAAGCAGGCCTGGGCCCGGGCCCGGCTTTCGGGGCTGGCCCGGCCGCAGCTGCCGGCGCCAGGGTGGGGACCCCCGGAGGCTTAGGAGCGGGAGGCGTCGGCCTCCCCACGGCACGCCTCCCGGAGATCCTCCTGGCGGTGCCGGAACGCGACGACACGCGATCCCAGACAGGGCCCCGGGGGGGGCGGCCCTGCGGCCCTGCGGTGCCCGAAGTGTGTTCGACGGGCTTTTTCTGGCCAATTCTCACGAGCGTTCTGCCCAAATCGGGATCGATTTGGGCAGAACGCTCGTGAGAATAGGCCGGCGTTGGGCAGCCCTGGTCAGCGCCGAGTTCCGCGTGGAGCAGGGCATTTCTCGCTCGGGGCATGACGCGGCCACCCGGAAAACGAGCCGCGACGATGGGGCACGGCCGGCAGCCACGGCGCCAGGGAGTTTTCCCCTAGCTGAGTGGATGGAGGCTCCGTGGCCGGGCGTCCGCCTCCGCCGTGGCGGGCGGCCGGGGCGCCCCTGGAGGGGGCTGGCCTCTGTGGGGAAACGGACTGGTCTCTCACTCCGCGGCTAGGACGAAGCCGCGAAAGGTGCCGTTGTCGCCGGACGGTCGGGGGACTCGTGGCGCGGGACTCAGAGTTCCCCATGGAGAGACCCCCAGGCTCAGGCCCCTGGCAACGGAAGGCTGAGCAAGCAGGCCCGGGCCCGGGCCGGGCTTTCAGGGCTGGCCCGGCCCCAGCTGCCAGCGCCAGGGAGGGGACCCCCGGAGGCTGAGGAGCGGGAGGCGTCGGCCTCCCGGCGGCACGCCTCCCGGAGCTCCTCCTGGCGGTGCCAGAACGCGACGACACGCGGTCCCGGACAGGGCCCCGGGGGGGGCCTCCCTGCGGCCCTGTGGTGCCCGAAGTGTGTTCGCCGGGCGTTTTCCGGCCAATTCTCACGAGCGTTCTGCCCAAATCGGGATCGATTTGGGCAGAACGCTCGTGAGAATTGGCCGGCGTTGGGCAGCCCTGGTCAGCGACCAGTTCCGCATGGAGCAGGGCCCTTTCTCGCTCGGGGCATGTTGCGGCCACCCGGAAAACGAGCCGCGACGATGGGCCGCGGCCGGCAACCGCGGCGCCGGGGAGTTTTCCCCGAGCAGAGTGGATGGAGGCGCCGTGGCCGGGCGTCCGCCTCCGCCGTGGCGGGCGGCCGGGGCGCCCCTGGAGGGGGCTGGCCTCTGTGGGGAAATGGATTCGTCTCTCTCCGCGGCTAGGACGAAGCCGCGAAAGGTGCCATTGTCGCCGGGACAGTTGGGGGACTCGTGGCGCGGGACTCACGGTTCCCCATCGGGAGGCCCCCAGGCTCAGGCCCCTGGCAACGGAAGGCTGAGCAAGCAGGCCCGGGCCCGTGCCCGGCTTTCGGGGCTGGCCCGGCCCCAGAGGCCGGCGCCAGGGAGGGGACCCCCGGAGGCTGAGGAGCGGGAGGCGTCGGCCTCCCCGGGGCCCGCCTCCCGGAGCTCCTCCTGGCGGTGCCGGAACGCGACGACACGCGATCCCGGACAGGGCCCCGGGGGGGGGCACTGCGGCCCTCTGGTGCCCGAAGTGTGTTCGCCGGGCGTTTTCCGGCCAATTCTCACGAGCCTTCTGCCCAAATCGGGATCGATTTGGGCAGAACGCTCGTGAGAATTGGCCGGCGTTGGGCAGCCCTGGTCAACGCCCAGTTCCGCGTGGAGCAGGGCATTTCTCGCTCGGGGCATGTCGCGGCCACCTGGAAAACGAGCCGCGACGATGGGGCGCGGCCGGCAGCCGCGGCGCCGGGGAGTTTTCCCCGAGCAGAGTGGATGGAGGCGCCGTGGCCGGGCGTCGGCCTCCGCCGTGGCGGGCGGCCGGGGCGCCCCTGGAGGGGGCTGGCCTCTGTGGGGAAACGGACTGGTCTCTCACTCCGCGGCTAGGACGAAGCCGCGAAAGGTGCTGTTGTCGCCGGACGGTCGGGGGTCTCGTGGCGCGGGACTCAGGGTTCCCCATGGGGAGACCCCCAGGCTCAGGCCCCTGGCAACGGAAGGCTGAGCAAGCAGGCCCGGGCCCGGGCCGGGCTTTCAGGGCTGGCCCGGCCCCAGCTGTCGGCGCCAGGGAGGGGACCCCCGGAGGCTGAGGAGCGGGAGGCGTCGGCCTCCCGGCGGCACGCCTCCCGGAGCTCCTCCTGGCGGTGCCGGAACGCGACGACACGCGGTCCGGGACAGGGCCCCGGGGGGGGCCTCCCTGCGGCCCTGTGGTGCCCGAAGTGTGTTCGCCGGGCGTTTTCCGGCCAATTCTCACGAGCGTTCTGCCCAAATCGGGATCGATTTGGGCAGAACGCTCGTGAGAATTGGCCGGCGTTGGGCAGCCCTGGTCAGCGACCAGTTCCGCATGGAGCAGGGCCCTTTCTCGCTCGGGGCATGTTGCGGCCACCCGGGAAACGAGCCGCGACGATGGGCCGCGGCCGGCAGCCGCGGCGCCGGGGAGTTTTCCCCGAGCAGAGTGGATGGAGGCGCCGTGGCCGGGCGTCCGCCTCCGCCGTGGCGGGCGGCCGGGGAGCCCCGGAGGGGGCTGGCCTCTGTGGGGAAATGGACTCGTCTCTCTCCGCGGCTAGGACGAAGCCGCGAAAGGTGCCATTGTCGCCGGGACAGTTGAGGGACTCGTGGCGCGGGACTCACGGTTCCCCATCGGGAGGCCCCCAGGCTCAGGCCCCTGGCAACGGAAGGCTGAGCAAGCAGGCCCGGGCCCGGGCCCGGGTTTCGGTGCTGGCCCGGCCGCAGCTGCTGGCGCCAGGGTGGGTACCCCCGGAGGCTTAGGAGCGGGAGGCGTCGGCCTCCCCGCGGCACGCCTCCCGGAGCTCCTCCTGGCGGTGCCGGAACGCGACGACACGCGATCCCGGACAGGGCCACGCGGGGGCGGCCCTGCGGCCCTGTGGTGCCCGAAGTGTGTTCGCCGGGCGTTTTCCGGCCAATTCTCACGAGCGTTCTGCCCAAATCGGGATCGATTTGGGCAGAACGCTCGTGAGAATTGACCGGCGTTGGGCAGCCCTGGTCAGCGCCCAGTTCCGCGTGGAGCAGGGCCCTTTCTCGCTCGGGGCATGTCGCGGCCACCCGGAAAACGAGCCGCGACGATGGGGCGCGGCCGGCAGCCGCGGCGCCGGGGAGTTTTCCCCGAGCAGAGTGGATGGAGGCGTCGTGGCCGGGCGTCCGCCTCCGCCGTGGCGGGCGGCCGGGGCGCCCCTGGAGGGGGCTAGCCTCTGTGGGGAAACGGACTGGTCTCTCACTCCGCGGCTAAGACGAAGCCGCGAAAGGTGCCGTTGTCGCCGGGACGGTCGGGGGACTCGTGGCGCGGGACTCAGGGTTCCCCATGGGGAGGCCCCCAGGCTCAGGCCCCTGGCAACGGAAGGCTGAGCAAGCAGGCCCGGGCCCAGGCCCGGCTTTCGGGGCTGGCCCGGCCCCAGCTGCCGGCGCCAGGGAGGGGACCCCCGGAGGCTGAGGAGCGGGAGGCGTCGGCCTCCCCCGGCACGCCTCCCGGAGCTCCTCCTGGCGGTGCCGGAACGCGACCACACGCGATCCCGGACAGGGCCCCGGGGGGGGCGGCCATGAGGCCCTGTGGTGCCCGAAGTGTGTTCGCCGGGCGTTTTCCGGCCAATTCTCACGAGCGTTCTTCCCAAATCGGGATCGATTTGGGCAGAACACTCGTGAGAATTGGCCGGCGTTGTGCAGCCCTGGTCAGCGCCCAGTTCCGCGTGCAGCAGGGCCCTTTCTCGCTCGGGGCATGGCGCGGCCACCCGGAAAACGAGCCGCGACGATGGGGCGCGGCCGGCAGCCGCGGCGCCGGGGAGTTTTCCCCGAGCAGAGTGGATGGAGGCGCCGTGGCCGGGCGTCCGCCTCCGCCGTGGCGGGCGGCCGGGGCGCCCCTGGAGGGGGCTGGCCTCTGTGGGGAAACGGACTGGTCTCTCACTCCGCGGCTCGGACGAAGCCGCGAAAGGTGCCGTTGTCGCTGGGACAGTCGGGGGACTCGTGGCGCGGGACTCAGGGTTCCCCATGCGGAGGCCCCCAGGCTCAGGCCCCTGGCAATGGAAGGCTGAGCAAGCAGGCCCGGGCCCGGGCCCGGCTTTCAGGTCTGGCCCGGCCCCAGCGGCCGGCGCCAGGGAAGGGACCCCCGGAGGCTGAGGAGCGGGAGGCGACGGCCTCCCCGCGGCACGCCTCCCGGAGCTCCTCCTGGCGGTGCCGGAACGCGACGACACGCGATCCCGGACAGGGCCCCGGGGGGGGCCGCCCTGCGGCCCTGTGGTGCCCGAAGTGTGTTCGCCGGGCGTTTTCCGGCCAATTCTCTCGAGCGTTCTTCCCAAATCGGGATCGATTTGGGCAGAACGCTCGTGAGAATTGACCGACGTTGGGCAGCCCTGGTCAGCGCCCAGTTCCGCGTGGAGCAGGGCCCTTTCTCGCTCGGGGCATGTCGCGGCCACCCGGAAAACGAGCCGCGACGATGGGGCGCGGCCGGCAGCCGCGGCGCCGGGGAGTTTTCCCCGAGCAGAGTGGATGGAGGCGCCGTGGCCGGGCATCCGCCTCCGCCGTGGCGGGCGGCCGGGGCGCCCCTGGAGGGGGCTGGCCTCTGTGGGGAAACGGACTGGTCTCTCACTCCGCGGCTAGGACGAAGCCGCGAAAGGTGCCGTTGTCGCCGGGACGGTCGGGGGACTCGTGGCGCGGCACTCAGTGTTCCCCATGGGGAGACCCCCAGGCTCAGGCCCCTGGCAACGGAAGGCTGAGCAAGCAGGCCCGGGCCCGGGCCCGGCTTTCGGGGCTGGCCCGGCCCCAGCTGCCGGCGCCAGGAAGGGGACCCCCGGAGGCTGAGGAGCGGGAGGCGTCGGCCTCCCCACGGCACGCCTCCGGGAGCTCCTCCTGGCGGTGCCGGAACGCGAAGACACGCGATCCCGGACAGGGCCCCGGGGGGGGCCTCCCTGCGGCCCTGTGGTGCCCGAAGTGTGTTCGCCGGGCGTTTTCCGGCCAATTCTCACGAGCGTTCTGCCCAAATCGGGATCGATTTGGGCAGATCGCTCGTGAGAATTGGCCGGCGTTGGGCAGCCCTGGTCAGCGCCCAGTTCCGCGTGGAGCAGGGCATTTCTCGCTCGGGGCATGTCACGGCCCCCTGGAAAACGAGCCGCGACGATGGGGCGCGGCCGGTAGCCACGGCGCCGGGGAGTTTTCCCCTAGCTGAGTGGATGGAGGCGCCGTGGCCGGGCGTCCGCCTCCGCCGTGGCGGGCGGCCGGGGCGCCCCTGGAGGGGGCTGGCCTCTGTGGGGAAACGGACTGGTCTCTCACTCCGCGGCTAGGACGAAGCCGCGAAAGGTGCCGTTGTCGCCGGGACGGTCGGGGGACACGTGGCGCGGGACTCAGGGTTCCCCATGGGGAGGCCCCCAGGCTAAGGCCCCTGGCAACGGAAGGCTGAGCAAGCAGGCCCAGGCCCGGGCCCGGCTTTCGGGGCTGGCCCGGCCCCAGCTGCCGGCGCCAGGGAGGGGACCCCCGGAGGCTGAGGAGCGGGAGGCGTCGGCCTCCCCCGGCACGCCTCCCGGAGCTCCTCCTGGCGGTGCCGGAACGCGACGACACGCGATCCCGGACAGGGCCCCGGGGGGGGCCTCCCTGCGGCCCTGTGGTGCCCGAAGTGTGTTCGCCGGGTTTTTTCCGGCCAATTCTCAGGAGCGTTCTGCCCAAATCGGGATCGATTTGGGCAGAACGCTCGTGAGAATTGGCCGGCGTTGGGCAGCCCTGGTCAGCGCCCAGTACCGCGTGGAGCAGGGCATTTCTTGCTCGGGGCATGTCGCGGCCACGTGGAAAACGAGCCGCGACGATGGGGCGCGGCCAGCAGCCGCGGCGCCGGGGAGTTTTCCCCGAGCAGAGTGGATGGAGGCGCCGTGGCCGGGCGTCTGCCTCCGCCGTGGCGGGCGGCCGGGGCGCACCTGGAGGGGGCTGGCCTCTGTGGGGAAACGGACTGGTCTCTCACTCCGCGGCTAGGACAAAGCCGCGAAAGGTGACGTTGTCGCCGGACGGTCGGGGGACTCGTGGCGCGGGACTCAGGGTTCCCCATGGGGAGACCCCCAGGCTCAGGCCCCTGGCAACGGAAGGCTGAGCAAGCAGGCCCGGGCCCGGGCCGGGCTTTCAGGGCTGGCCCGGCCCCAGCTGCCGGCGCCAGGGAGGGGACCCCCGGAGGCTGAGGAGCGGGAGGCGTCGTCCTCCCGGCGGCACGCCTCCCGGAGCTCCTCCTGGCGGTGCCGGAACGCGACGACACGCGGTCCCGGACAGGGCCCCGGGGGGGGCCTCCCTGCGGCCCTCTGGTGCCCGAAGTGTGTTCGCCGGGCGTTTTCCAGCCAATTCTCACGAGCGTTCTGCCCAAATCGGAATCGATTTGGGCAGAACGCTCGTGAGAATGGGCCGGCGTTGGGCAGCCCTGGTCAGCGCCCAGTTCCGCGTGGAGCAGGGCATTTCTCGCTCAGGGCATGTCGCGGCCACCCGGAAAACGAGCCGCGACGATGGGGCGTGGCCGGCAGCCGCGGCGCCGGGGTGTTTTCCCCGAGCAGAGTGGATGGAGGCGCCGTGGCCGGGCGTCCGCCTCCGCCGTGGCGGGCGGCCGGGGCGCCCCTGGAGGGGGCTGGCCTCTGTGGGGAAACGGACTGGTCTCTCACTGCGCGGCTAGGACGAAGCCGCGAAAGGTGCCGTTGTCGCTGGGACGGTCGGGGGACTCGTGGCGCGGGACTCAGGGTTCCCCATGCGGAGGCCCCCAGGCTCAGGCCCCTGGCAACGGAAGGCTGAGCAAGCAGGCCCGGGCCCGGGCCCGGTTTCGGGGCTGGCCCGGCCCCAGCGGCCGGCGCCAGGGAGGGGACCCCCGGAGGCTGAGGAGCGGGAGGCGTCGGCCTCCCCGCGGCACGCCTCCCGGAGCTCCTCCTGGCGGTGCCGGAACGCGACGACACGCGATCCCGGACAGGCCCCGGGGGGGGGGCCGCCCTGCGGCCCTGCGGTGCCCGAAGTGTGTTCGCCGGGCTTTTTCCGGCCAATTCTCACGAGCGTTCTGCCCAAATCGGGATCGATTTGGGCAGAACGCTCGTGAGAATTGGCCGGCGTTGGGCAGCCCTGGTCAGCGCCCAGTTCCGCGTGGAGCAGGGCCCTTTCTCGCTCGGGGCATGGCGCGGCCACCCGGAAAACGAGCCGCGACGATGGTGCGCGGCCGGCAGCCGCGGCGCCGGGGAGTTTTCCCCGAGCAGAGTGGATGGAGGCGCCGTGGCCGGGCGTCGGCCTCTGCCGTGGCGGGCGGCCGGGGCGCCCCTGGAGGGGGCTGGCCTCTGTGGGGAAACGGACTGGTCTCTCACTCCACGGCTAGGACGAAGCCGCGAAAGGTGCCATTGTCGCCGGGACGGTCGGGGGACTCGTGGCGCGGGACTCAGGGTTCCCCATGGGGAGGCCCCCAGGCTCAGGCCCCTGGCAACAGAAGGCTGAGCAAGCAGGCCCGGGCCCGGGCCCGGCTTTCGGGGCTGGCCCGGCCCCAGCTGCCGGCGCCAGGGAGGGGACCCCCGGAGGCTGAGGAGCGGGAGGCGTCGGCCACCCCGCGGCACGCCTCCCGGAGCTCCTCCTGGCGGTGCCGGAACACGACGACACGCGGTCCCGGACAGGGCCCCGGGGGGGGCGGCCCTGCGGCCCTGTGGTGCCCGAAGTGTGTTCGCCGGGCGTTTTCCGGCCAATTCTCACGAGCGTTCTGCCCAAATCGGGATCGATTTGGGCAGAACGCTCATGAGAATTGGCCGGCGTTGGGCAGCCCTGGTCAGCGCCCAGGGCCGCGTGGAGCAGGGCCCTTTCTCGCTCGGGGCATGTCGCGGCCACCCGGAAAAGGAGCCACGACGATGGGGCGCGGCCGGCAGCCGCGGCGCCGGGGAGTTTTCCCCGAGCAGAGTGGATGGAGGCGCCGTGGCCGGGCGTCCGCCTCCGCCGTGGCGGGCGGCAGGGGCGCCCCTGGAGGGGGCTGGCCTCTGTGGGGAAACGGACTGGTCTCTCACTCCGCGGCTAGGACGAAGCCATGAAAGGTGCCTTTGTCGCCGGGACGGTCGGGGGACTCGTGGCGCGGGACTCAGGGTTCCCCATGGGGAGGCCCCAAGGCACAGGTCCCTAGCAACGGAAGGCTGAGCAAGCAGGCCCGGGCCCGGGCCCGGCTTTCGGGGCTGACCCGGCCCCAGCTGCCGGCGCCAGGGAGGGGACCCCCGGAGGCTGAGGAGCGGGAGGCGTCGGCCTCCCCGTGGCACGCCTCCCGGAGCTCCTCCTGGCGGTGCCGGAACGCGACGACACGCGGGCCCGGACAGGGCCCCGGGGAGGGGCGGCCCTGCGTCCCTGTGGTGCCCGAAGTGTGTTCGCCGGGCGTTTTCCGGCCAATTCTCACGAGCGTTCTGCCCAAATCGGGATCGATTTGGGCAGAACGCTCGTGAGAATTGGCCGGGGTTGGGCAGCCCTGGTCAGCGCCCAGTTCCGCGTGGAGCAGGGCCCTTTCTCGCTCGGGGCATGTCGCGGCCACCCGGAAAACGAGCCGCGACGATGGGGCGCGCCCGGCAGCCGCGGCGCCGGGGAGTTTTCCCCGAGCAGAGTGGATGGAGGCGCCGTGGCTGGGCGTCCGCCTCCGCCGTGGCGGGTGGCCGGGGCGCCCCTGGAGGGGGCTGGCCTCTGTGGGGAAACGGACTGGTCTCTCAATCCGCGGCTCGGACGAAGCCGCGAAAGGTGCCGTTGTCGCCGGGACAGTCGGGGGACTCGTGGCGCGGGACTCAGCGTTCCCCATGGGGAGGCCCCCAGGCACAGGCCCCTGGCAACGGAAGGCTGAGCAAGCAGGCCCGGGCCCGGGCCCGGCTTTCGGGGCTGGCCCGGCTCCAGCTGCCGGCGCCAGGGAGGGGACCCCCGGAGGCTGAGGAGCGGGAGGCGTCGACCTCCCCGTGGCACGCCTCCCGGAGCTCCTCCTGGCGGTGCCGGAACGCGACGACACGCGGTCCCGGACAGGGCCCCGGGGGGGGGCCGCCCTGCGGCCCTGTGGTGCCCGAAGTGTGTTCGCCGGGCGTTTTCCGGCCAATTCTCACGAGCGTTCTGCCCAAATCGGGATCGATTTGGGCAGAACGTTCGTGAGAATTGGCCGGCGTTGGGCAGCCCTTGTCAGCGCCCAGTTCCCCGTGGAGCAGGGCCCTTTCCCGCTCGGGGCATCTCGCGGCTACCCGGAAAACGCGCCGCGACGATGGGGCGCGGCCGGCAGCCGCGGCGCCGGGGTGTTTTACCCGAGCAGACTGGATGGAGGCGCCGTGGCGGGGCGTCCGCCTCCGCCGTGGCGGGCGGCCGGGGCGCCCCTGGAGGGGGCTTGCCTCTGTGGGGAAACGGACTGGTCTCTCACTCCGCGGCTATGACGAAGCCGCGAAAGGTGCCGTTGTCGCCGGGACGGTCGGGGGACTCATGGCGCGGGACTCAGGGTTCCCCATGGGGAGAACCCCAGGCTCAGGCCCCTGGCAATGGAAGGCTGAGCAAGCAGGCCCGGGCCAGGGCCCGCCTTTTGGGGCTGGCCCGGCCCCAGCTGCCGGCGCCAGGGAGGGGACCCCCGGAGGCTGAGGAGCGGGAGGCGTCGGCCTCCCCGCGGCACGCCTCCCGGAGCTCCTCCTGGCGGTGCCGGAACGGGACGACACCGATCCAGGATAGGGTCCCGGGGGGGGCCGCCCTGCGGCCCTGTGGTGCCCGAAGTGTGTTCGCCGGGCTTTTTCCGGCCAATTCTCACGAGCGTTCTGCCCAAATCGGGATCGATTTGGGCAGAACGCTCGTGAGAATTGGCCGGCGTTGGGCAGCCCTGGTCAGCGCCCAGTTCCGCGTGGAGCAGGGCCCTTTCTCGCTCGGGGCATGTCGCGGCCACCCGGGAAACGAGCCGCGACGATGGGGCGCGGCCGGCAGCCGCGGCGCCGGGGAGTTTTCCCCGAGCAGAGTGGATGGAGGCGCCGTGGCCGGGCGTCCGCCTCCGCCGTGGCGGGCGGCCGGGGCGCCCCTGGAGGGGGCTGGCCTCTGTGGGGAAACGGACTGGTCTCTCACTCCGCGGCTAGGACGAAGCCGCGAAAGGTGCCGTTGTGGCCGGGACGGTCGGGGGACTCGTGGCGCGGGACTCAGGGTTCCCCATGGGGAGGCCCCCAGGCTCAGGCCCCTGGCAACGGAAGGCTGAGCAAGCAGGCCCGGGCCCGGGCCCGGCTTTCGGGGCTGGCCCGGCCCCAGCTGCCGGCGCCAGGGAGGGGACCCCCGGAGGCTGAGGAGCGGGAGGCGTCGGCCTCCCCGCGGCACGCCTCCCGGAGCTCCTCCTGGCGGTGCCGGAACGCGACGACACGCGATCCCGGACAGGGCCCCGGGGGGGGCCGCCCTGCAGCCCTGTGGTGCCCGAAGTGTGTTCGCCGGGCCTTTTCCGGCCAATTCTCACGAGCGTTCTGCCCAAATCGGGATCGATTTGGGCAGAACGCTCGTGAGAATTGGCCGGCGTTGGGCAGCCCTGGTCAGCGCCCAGTTCCGCGTGGAGCAGGGCCCTTTCTCGCTCGGGGCATGTCGCGGCCACCCGGAAAACGAGCCGCGACGATGGGGCGCGGCCGGCAGCCGCGGCGCCGGGGAGTTTTCCCCGAGCAGCGTGGATGGAGGCGCCGTGGCCGGGCGTCCGCCTCCGCCGTGGCAGGCGGCCGGGGCGCCCCTGGAGGGGGCTGGCCTCTGTGGCGATACGGACTGGTCTCTCACTCCACGGCTAGGACGAAGCCGCGAAAGGTGCCGTTGTCGCCGGGACGGTCGGGGGACTCGTGGCGCGGGACTCAGGGTTCCCCATGGGGAGGCCCCCAGGCTCAGGCCCCTGGCAACGGACGGCTAAGCAAGCAGGCCCGGGCCCGGGCCCGGCTTTCGGGGCTGGCCCGGCCCCAGCTGCCGGCGCCAGGGAGGGGACCCCCGGAGGCTGAGGAGCGGGAGGCGTCGGCCTCCCCGCGGCACGCCTCCTGGAGCTCCTCCTGGCGGTGCCGGAACGCGACGACACGCGATCCCGGACAGGGCCCCGGGGGGGGCCGCCCTGCGGCCCTGTGGTGCCCGAAGTGTGTTCGCCGGCGTTTTCCGGCCAATTCTCACGAGCGTTCTGCCCAAATCGGGATCGATTTGGGCAGAACGCTCGTGATAATTGGCCGGCGTTGGGCAGCCCTGGTCAGCGCCCAGTTCCGCGTGGAGCAGGGCCCTTTCTCGCTCGGGGCATGTCGCGGCCACCCGAAAACGAGCCGCGACAATGGGGCGCGGCCGGCAACCGCGGCGCCGGGGAGTTTTCCCCGGGCAGAGTGGATGGAGGCGCCGTGGCCGGGCGTCCGGCTCCGCCGTGGCGGACGGCCGGGGCGCCCCTGTAGGGGGCTGGCCTCTGTGGGGAAACGGACTGGTCTCTCATTCCGCGGCTAGGATGAAGCCTCGAAAGGTGCCGTTGTCGCCGGGACGGTCGGGGGACTCGTGGCGCGGGACTCAGGTTTCCCCATGGGGAGGCCCCCAGGCTCAGGCCCCTGGCAACGCAAGGCTGAGCAAGCAGGCCCAGGCCCGGGCCCGGGTTTCGGGGCTGGCCCGGCCCCAGCTGCCGGCGCCAGAGATGGGACCCCCGGAGGCTGAGGTGCGGGAGGTGTCGGCCTCCCCGCGGCACGCCTCCCGGAGCTCCTCCTGGCGGTGCCGGAACGCGACGACACGCGATCCCGGAGAGGGCCACGGGGGGGGGGCCGACCTGCGGCCCTGTGGTGCCCGGAGTGTGTTCGCCGGGCGTTTTCCGGCCAATTCTCACGAGCGTTCTGCCAAAATCGGGATCGATTTGGGCAGAACGCTCGTGAGAATTGGCCGGCGTTGGGCAGCCCTGGTCAGCGCCCAGTTCCGCGTGGAGCAGGGCCCTTTCTCGCTCGGGGCATGTCGCGGCCACCCGGAAAACGAGCCGCGACGATGGGGCGCGGCCGGCAGCCGCGGCGCCGGGGAGTTTTCCCCGAGCAGAGTGGATGGAGGCGCCGTGGGCGGGCGTCTGCCACTGCCGTGGCGGGCGGCCGGGGCGCCCCTGGAGGGGGCTGGCCTCTGTGGGGAAACGGACTGGTCTCTCGCTCCGCGGCTAGGACGAAGCCGCGAAAGGTGCCGTTGTCGCCGGGACGGTCGGGGGACTCGTGGCGCGGGACTCAGGGTTCCCCATGGGGAGGCCCCCAGGCTCAGGTCCCTGGCAACGGAAGGCTGAGCAAGCAGGCCCGGGCCCGGGCCCGGCTTTCGGGGCTGGCCCGGCCCCAGCTGCCGGCGCCAGGGAGGGGACCCCCGGAGGCTGAGGAGCGGGAGGCGTCGGCCTCCCCGCGGCACGCCTCCCGGAGCTCCTCCTGGCGGTGCCGGAACGCGACGACACGCGATCCCGGACAGGGCCCCGAGGGCGGCCGCCCTGCGGCCCTGTGGTGCCCGAAGTGTGTTCGCCGGGCGTTTTCCGGCCAATTCTCACGAGCGTTCTGCCCAAATCGGGATCGATTTGGGCAGAACGCTCGTGAGAATTGGCCGGCGTTGGGCAGCCCTGGTCAGCGCCAAGTTCCGCGTGGAGCAGGGCCCTTTCTCGCTCGGGGCATGTCGCGGCCACCCGGAAAACGAGCCGCGATGATGGGGCGCGGCCGGCAGCCGCGGCGCCGGGGAGTTTTCCCCGAGCAGAGTGGATGGAGGCGCCGTGGCCGGGCGTCCGCCTCTGCCCTGGCGGGCGGCCGGGGCGCCCCTGGAGGGGGCTGGCCTCTGTGGGGAAACGGACTGGTCTCTCGCTCCGCGGCTAAGACGAAGCCGCGAAAGGTGCCGTTTTCGCCGGGACGGTCGGGGGACTCGTGGCGTGGGACTCAGGGTTCCCCATGGGGAGGCCCCCAGGCTCAGGCCCCTGGCAACGGAAGGCTGAGCAAGCAGGCCCGGGCCCGGGCCCGGCTTTCGGGGCTGGCCCGGCCCCAGGTGCCGGCGCCAGGGAGGGGCCCCCGGAGGCTGAGGAGCGGGAGGCGTCGGCCTCCCCGCGGCACGCCTCACGGAGCTCCTCCTGGCGGTGCCGGAACGCGACGACACGCGATCCCGGACAGGGCCCCGGGTGTGCCGCCCTGCGGCCCTGTGGTGCCCGAAGTGTGTTCGCCGGGCGTTTTCCGGCCAATTCTCACGAGCGTTCTGCCCAAATCGGGATCGATTTGGGCAGAACACTCGTGAGAATTGGCCGGCGTTGGGCAGCCCTGGTCAGCGCCCAGTTCCGCGTGGAGCAGGGCCCTTTCTCGCTCGGGGCATGTCGCGGCCACCCGGAAAACGAGCCGCGACGATGGGGCGCGGCCGGCAGCCGCGGCGCCGGGGAGTTTTCCCCGAGCAGAGTGTATGGAGGCGCCGTGGCCGTGCGTCCGCCTCTGCCGTGGGGGGCGGCCGGGGCGCCCCTGGAGGGGGCTGGCCTCTGTGGGGAAACGGACTGGTCTCTCGCTCCGCGGCTAGGACGAAGCCGCGAAAGGTGCCGTTGTCGCCGGGACGGTCGGGGGACTCGTGGCGCGGGACTCAGGGTTCCCCATGGGGAGGCCCCCAGGCTCAGGCCCCTGGAAACGGAAGGCTGAGCAAGCAGGCCCGGGCCCGGGCCCGGCTTTCGGGGATGGCCCGGCCCCAGGTGCCGGCGCCAGGGAGGGGACCCCCGGAGGCTGAGGAGCGGGAGGCGTTGGCCTCCCCGCGGCACGCCTCCCGGAGCTCCTCCTGGCGGTGCCGGAACGCGACGACACGCGATCCCGGACAGGGCCCCGGGGGGGGCCGCCCTGCGGCCCTGTGGTGCCCGAAGTGTGTTCGCCGGGCCTTTTCCGGCCAATTCTCACGAGCGCTCTGCCCAAATCGGGATCGATTTGGGCAGAACGCTCGTGAGAATTGGCCGGCGTTGGGCAGCCCTGGTCAGCGCCCAGTTCCGCGTGGAGCAGGGCCCTTTCTCGCTCGGGGCATGTCGCGGCCACCCGGAAAACGAGCCGCGACGATGGGGCGCGGCCGGCAGCCGCGGCGCCGGGGAGTTTTCCCCGAGCAGAGTGGATGGAGGCGCCGTGGCCGGGCGTCCGCCTCCGCCGTGGCGGGCGACCGGGGCGCCCCTGGAGGGGGCTGGCCTCTGTGGGGAAACGGACTGGTCTCTCACTCCGCGGCTAGGACGAAGCCGCGAAAGGTGCCGTTGTCGCCGGGACGGTCGGGGGACTCGTGGCGCGGGACTCAGGGTTCCCCATGGGGAGGCCCCCAGGCTCAGGCCCCTGGCAACTGACGGCTGAGCAAGCAGGCCCGGGCCCGGGCCCGGCTTTCGGGGCTGGCCCGGCCCCAGCTGCCGGCGCTAGGGAGGGGACCCCCGGAGGCTGAGGAGCGGGAGGCGTCGGCCTCCCCGCGGCACGCCTCCCGGAGCTCCTCCTGGCGGTGCCGGAACGCGACGACACGCGATCCCGGACAGGGCCCCGGGGGTGCCGCCCTGCGGCCCTGTGGTGCCCGAAGTGTGTTCGCCGGGCGTTTTCCGGCCAATTCTCACGAGCTTTCTGCCCAAATCGGGATCGATTTGGGCCGAACGCTCGTGAGAATGGGCCGGCGTTGGGCAGCCCTGGTCAGCGCCCAGTTCCGCGTGGAGCAGGGCATTTCTCGCTTGGGGCATGTCGCGGCCACCCGGAAAACGAGCCGCGACGATGGGGCGCGGCCGGCAGCCGCGGCGCCGGGGAGTTTTCCCCGAGCAGAGTGGATGGAGGCGCCGTGGCCGGGCGTCCGCCTCCGCCGTGGCGGGCGGCCGGGGCGCCCCTGGAGGGGGCTGGCCTCTGTGGGGAAACGGACTGGTCTCTCACTCCGCGGCTAGGACGAAGCCGCGAAAGGTGCCCTTGTCGCCGGGACGGTCGGGGGACTCGTGGCGCGGGACTCAGGGTTCCCCATGGGGAGACCCCCAGGCTCAGGCCCCTGGCAACCGATGGCTGAGCAAGCAGGCCCGGGCCCGGGCCCGGCTTTCGGGGCTGGCCCGGCCCCAGCTGCCGGCGCCAGGGAGGGGACCCCCGGAGGCTGAGGAGCGGGAGGCCTCGGCCTCCCCGCGGCACGCCTCCCGGAGCTCCTCCTCGCGGTGCCGGAACGCGACGACACGCGATCCCGGACAGGGCCCCAGGGGGGGCCGCCCTGCGGCCCTGTGGTGCCCGAAGTGTGTTCGCCGGGTGTTTTCCGGCCAATTCTCACGAGCGTTCTGTGCAAATCGGGATCGATTTAGCAGAACGCTCGTGAGAATTGGCCGGCGTTGGGCAGCCCGGGTCAGCGACCAGTTCCGCGTGGAGCAGGGCCCTTTCTCGCTCGGGGCATGTTGCGGCCACCCGGAAAACAAGCCGCGACGATGGGCCGCGGCCGGCAGCCGCGGTGCCGTGGACTTTTCCCCGAGCAGAGTGGATGGAGGCGTCGTGGCCGGGCATCCGCCTCCGCCGTGGCGGGCGGCCGGGGCGCCCCTGGAGGGGGCTGGCCTCTGTGGGGAAATGGACTTGTCTCTCTCCGCGGCTAGGACGAAGCCGCGAAAGGTGCCGTTGTCGCCGGGACGGTTGGGGGACTCGTGGCGCGGGACTCACGGTTCCCCATCGGGAGGCCCCCAGGCTCAGGCCCCTGGCAACGGAAGGCTGAGCAAGCAGGCTCGGGCCCGGGCCCGGCTTTCGGGGCTGGCCCGGCCGCAGCTGCCGGCGCCAGGGTGGGGACCCCCGGAGGCTTAGGAGCGGGAGGCGTCGGCCTCCGCGCGGCACACCTCCCGGAGCTCCTCCTGGCGGTGCCGGAACGCGACGACACGCGATCCCAGACAGGGCCCCGGGGGGGGCGGCCCTGCAGCCCTGTGGTGCCCGAAGTGTGTTCGCCGGGCTTTTTCCGGCCAATTCTCACGAGCGTTCTGCCCAAATCGGGATCGATTTGGGCAGAACGCTCGTGAGAATAGGCCGGCGTTGGGCAGCCCTGGTCAGCGCCCAGTTCCGCGTGGAGCAGGGCATTTCTCGCTCGGGGCATGTCGCGGCCACCCGGAAAACGAGCCGCGACGATGGGGCTCGGCCGGCAGCCACGGCGCCGGGGAGTTTTCCCCTAGCAGAGTGGATGGAGGCGCCGTGGCGGGCGTCCGCCTCCGCCGTGGCGGGCGGCCGGGGCGCCCGTGGAGGGGGCTGGCCTCTGTGGGGGAACGGAGTGATCTCTCATCCACGGCTGGGACGAAGCCGCGAAAGGTGCCGTCGTCGCCGGGACGGTCGGGGGGACTCGTGGCGCGGGACTCAGGGTTCCCCATGCGGAGGCCCCCAGGCTCAGGCCCCTGGCAACGGAAGGCTGAGCAAGCAGGCCCGGGCCCGGGCCCGGGTTTCGGGGCTCCCCCGGCCCCAGCGGCCGGCGCCAGGGAGGGGACCCCCGGATGCTGAGGAGCGGGAGGCGTCGGCCTCCCCGCGGCATGCCTTCCGGAGCTCCTCCTGGCGGTGCCGGAACGCGACGACACGCGATCCTGGACAGGCCCCGGGGGGGGCCGCCCTGCGGCCCTGTGGTGCCCGAAGTGTGTTCGCCGGGATTTTTCCGGCCAATTCTCACGAGCGTTCTGCCCAAATCGGGATCGATTTGGGCAGAACGCTCGTGAGAATTGGCCGGCGTTGGGCAGCCCTGGTCAGCGCCCAGGGCCGTGTGGAGCAGGGCCCTTTCTCGCTCGGGGCATGGCGCGGCCACCCGGAAAACGAGCCGCGACGATGGGGCGCGGCCGGCGGCCCCGGCGCCGGGGAGTTTTCCCCGAGCAGAGTGGATGGAGGCGCCGTGGCCGGGCGTCCGCCTCCGCCGTGGCGGGCGGCCGGGGCGCCCGTGGAGGGGGCTGGCCTCTGTGGGGTAACGGAGTGATCTCTCACTCCATGGCTGGGACGAAGCCGCGAAAGGTGCCGTCGTCGCCGGGACGGTCGGGGGGACTCATGGCGCGGGACCCAGGGTTCCCCATGCGGAGGCCCCCAGGCTCAGGCACCTGGCAACGGAAGGCTGAGCAAGCAGGCCCGGGCCCGGGCCCGGCTTTCGGGGCTGGCCCGGCCCCGGCGGCCGGCGCCAGGGAGGGGACCCCCGGAGGCTGAGGAGCGGGAGGCGTCGGCCTCCCCGGGGCCCGCCTCCCGGAGCTCCTCCTGGCGGTGCCGGAACGCGACGACACGCGATCCTGGACAGGGCCCCGGGGGGGCGGCCCTACAGCCCTCTGGTGCCCAAAGTGTGTTCGCCGGGCGTTTTCCGGCCAATTCTCACGAGCGTTCTGCCCAAATCGGGATCGATTTGGGCAGAACGCTCGTGAGAATTTGCCGGCGTTGGGCAGCCCGGGTCAGCGCCCAGGGCCGCGTGGAACAGGGCCCTTTCTCGCTCGGGGCATGGCGCGGCCACCCGGAAAACGAGCCACGACGATGGGGCGAGCCGGCGGCCCCGGCGCCGGGGAGTTTTCCCCGAGCAGAGTGGATGGAGGCGCCGTGGCCGGGCGTCCGCCTCCGCCGTGGCGGGCGGCCGGGGCGCCCGTGGAGGGGGCTGGCCTCTGTGGGGGAACGGAGTGATCTCTCACTCCACGGCTGGGACGAAGCCGCGAAAGGTGCCGTCGTCGCCGGGACGGTCGGAGGACTCGTGGCGCGGGACTCAGGGTTCCCCATGGGGAGGCCCCCAGGCTCAGGCCCCTGGCAACGGAAGGCTGAGCAAGCAGGCCCGGGCCCGGGCCCGGCTTTCGGGGCTGGCCCGGCCGCAGCTGCCGGCGCCAGGGTGGGTACCCCCGGAGGCTTAGGAGCGGGAGGCGTCGGCCTCCCCGCGGCACGCCTCCCGGAGCTCCTCCTGGCGGTGCCGGAACGCGACGACACGCGATCCCGGACAGGGCCACGGGGGGGCGGCACTGCGGCCCTGTGGTGCCCGAAGTGTGTTCGCCGGGCGTTTTCCGGCCAATTCTCACGAGCGTTCTGCACAAATCGGGATCGATTTGGGCAGAACGCTCGTGAGAATTGACCGGCGTTGGGCAGCACTGGTCAGCGCCCAGTTCCGCGTGGAGCAGGGCCCTTTCTCGCTCGGGGCATGTCGCGGCCACCCGGAAAACGAGCCGCGACGATGGGGCGCGGCCGGCAGCCGTGGCGCCGGGGAGTTTTCCCTGAGCAGAGTGGATGGAGGCGTCGTGGCCGGGCGTCCGCCTCCGCCGTGGCGGGCGGCCGGGGCGCCCCTGGAGGGGGCTGGCCTCTGTGGGGAAACGGACTGGTCTCTCACTCCGCGGCTAAGACGAAGCCGCGAAAGGTGCCGTTGTCGCCGGGACGGTTGGGGGACTCGTGGCGCGGGACTCACGGTTCCCCATCGGGAGGCCCCCAGGCTCAGGCCCCTGGCAACGGAAGGCTGAGCAAGCAGGCCCGGGCCCGGGCCCGGCTTTCGGGGCTGGCCCGGCCGCAGCTGCCGGCGCCAGGGTGGGGACCCCCGGAGGCTTAGGAGCGGGAGGCGTCGGCCTCCCCACGGCACGCCTCCCGGAGATCCTCCTGGCGGTGCCGGAACGCGACGACACGCGATCCCAGACAGGGCCCCGGGGGGGGCGGCCCTGCGGCCCTGCGGTGCCCGAAGTGTGTTCGACGGGCTTTTTCTGGCCAATTCTCACAAGCGTTCTGCCCAAATCGGGATCGATTTGGGCAGAACGCTCGTGAGAATAGGCCGGCGTTGGGCAGCCCTGGTCAGCGCCGAGTTCCGCGTGGAGCAGGGCATTTCTCGCTCGGGGCATGACGCGGCCACCCGGAAAACGAGCCGCGACGATGGGGCACGGCCGGCAGCCACGGCGCCAGGGAGTTTTCCCCTAGCTGAGTGGATGGAGGCTCCGTGGCCGGGCGTCCGCCTCCGCCGTGGCGGGCGGCTGGGGCGCCCCTGGAGGGGGCTGGCCTCTGTGGGGAAACGGACTGGTCTCTCACTCCGCGGCTAGGACGAAGCCGCGAAAGGTGCCGTTGTCGCCGGACGGTCGGGGGACTCGTGGCGCGGGACTCAGAGTTCCCCATGGAGAGACCCCCAGGCTCAGGCCCCTGGCAACGGAAGGCTGAGCAAGCAGGCCCGGGCCCGGGCCGGGCTTTCAGGGCTGGCCCGGCCCCAGCTGCCAGCGCCAGGGAGGGGACCCCCGGAGGCTGAGGAGCGGGAGGCGTCGGCCTCCCGGCGGCACGCCTCCCGGAGCTCCTCCTGGCGGTGCCAGAACGCGACGACACGCGGTCCCGGACAGGGCCCCGGGGGGGGCCTCCCTGCGGCCCTGTGGTGCCCGAAGTGTGTTCGCCGGGCGTTTTCCGGCCAATTCTCACGAGCGTTCTGCCCAAATCGGGATCGATTTGGGCAGAACGCTCGTGAGAATTGGCCGGCGTTGGGCAGCCCTGGTCAGCGACCAGTTCCGCATGGAGCAGGGCCCTTTCTCGCTCGGGGCATGTTGCGGCCACCCGGAAAACGAGCCGCGACGATGGGCCGCGGCCGGCAACCGCGGCGCCGGGGAGTTTTCCCCGAGCAGAGTGGATGGAGGCGCCGTGGCCGGGCGTCCGCCTCCGCCGTGGCGGGCGGCCGGGGCGCCCCTGGAGGGGGCTGGCCTCTGTGGGGAAATGGATTCGTCTCTCTCCGCGGCTAGGACGAAGCCGCGAAAGGTGCCATTGTCGCCGGGACAGTTGGGGGACTCGTGGCGCGGGACTCACGGTTCCCCATCGGGAGGCCCCCAGGCTCAGGCCCCTGGCAACGGAAGGCTGAGCAAGCAGGCCCGGGCCCGTGCCCGGCTTTCGGGGCTGGCCCGGCCCCAGAGGCCGGCGCCAGGGAGGGGACCCCCGGAGGCTGAGGAGCGGGAGGCGTCGGCCTCCCCGGGGCCCGCCTCCCGGAGCTCCTCCTGGCGGTGCCGGAACGCGACGACACGCGATCCCGGACAGGGCCCCGGGGGGGGCCTCCCTGCGGCCCTGTGGTGCCCGAAGTGTGTTCGCCGGGCGTTTTCCGGCCAATTCTCACGAGCGTTCTGCCCAAATCGGGATCGATTTGGGCAGAACGCTCGTGAGAATTGGCCGGCGTTGGGCAGCCCTGGTCAGCGCCCAGTTCCGCGTGGAGCAGGGCATTTCTCGCTCGGGGCATGTCACGGCCACCTGGAAAACGAGCCGCGACGATGGGGCGCGGCCGGCAGCCACGGCGCCGGGGAGTTTTCCCCTAGCTGAGTGGATGGAGGCGCCGTGGCCGTGCGTCCGCCTCCGCCGTGGCGGGCGGCCGGGGCACCCCTGGAGGGGGCTGGCCTCTGTGGGGAAACGGACTGGTCTCTCACTCCGCGGCTAGGACGAAGCCGCGAAAGGTGCCGTTGTCGCCGGGACGGTCGGGGGACACGTGGCGCGGGACTCAGGGTTCCCCATGGGGAGGCCCCCAGGCTAAGGCCCCTGGCAACGGAAGGCTGAGCAAGCAGGCCCGGGCCCGGGCCCGGCTTTCGGGGCTGGCCCGGCCCCAGCTGCCGGCGCCAGGGAGGGGACCCCCGGAGGCTGAGGAGCGGGAGGCGTCGGCCTCCCCCGGCACGCCTCCCGGAGCTCCTCCTGGCGGTGCCGGTACGCGACGACACGCGATCCCGGACAGGGCCCCGGGGGGGGGCCTCCCTGCGGCCCTGTGGTGCCCGAAGTGTGTTCGCCGGGTTTTTTCCGGCCAATTCTCAGGAGCGTTCTGCCCAAATCGGGATCGATTTGGGCAGAACGCTCGTGAGAATTGGCCGGCGTTGGGCAGCCCTGGTCAGCGCCCAGTACCGCGTGGAGCAGGGCATTTCTTGCTCGGGGCATGTCGCGGCCACGTGGAAAACGAGCCGCGACGATGGGGCGCGGCCAGCAGCCGCGGCGCCGGGGAGTTTTCCCCGAGCAGAGTGGATGGAGGCGCCGTGGCCGGGCGTCTGCCTCCGCCGTGGCGGGCGGCCGGGGCGCACCTGGAGGGGGCTGGCCTCTGTGGGGAAACGGACTGGTCTCTCACTCCGCGGCTAGGACAAAGCCGCGAAAGGTGACGTTGTCGCCGGACGGTCGGGGGACTCGTGGCGCGGGACTCAGGGTTCCCCATGGGGAGACCCCCAGGCTCAGGCCCCTGGCAACGGAAGGCTGAGCAAGCAGGCCCGGGCCCGGGCCGGGCTTTCAGGGCTGGCCCGGCCCCAGCTGCCGGCGCCAGGGAGGGGACCCCCGGAGGCTGAGGAGCGGGAGGCGTCGTCCTCCCGGCGGCACGCCTCCCGGAGCTCCTCCTGGCGGTGCCGGAACGCGACGACACGCGGTCCCGGACAGGGCCCCGGGGGGGGCCTCCCTGCGGCCCTCTGGTGCCCGAAGTGTGTTCGCCGGGCGTTTTCCAGCCAATTCTCACGAGCGTTCTGCCCAAATCGGGATCGATTTGGGCAGAACGCTCGTGAGAATGGGCCGGCGTTGGGCAGCCCTGGTCAGCGCCCAGTTCCGCGTGGAGCAGGGCATTTCTCGCTCGGGGCATGTCGCGGCCACCCGGAAAACGAGCCGCGACGATGGGGCGTGGCCGGCAGCCGCGGCGCCGGGGTGTTTTCCCCGAGCAGAGTGGATGGAGGCGCCGTGGCCGGGCGTCCGCCTCCGCCGTGGCGGGCGGCCGGGGCGCCCCTGGAGGGGGCTGGCCTCTGTGGGGAAACGGACTGGTCTCTCACTGCGCGGCTAGGACGAAGCCGCGAAAGGTGCCGTTGTCGCTGGGACGGTCGGGGGACTCGTGGCGCGGGACTCAGGGTTCCCCATGCGGAGGCCCCCAGGCTCAGGCCCCTGGCAACGGAAGGCTGAGCAAGCAGGCCCGGGCCCGGGCCCGGTTTCGGGGCTGGCCCGGCCCCAGCGGCCGGCGCCAGGGAGGGGACCCCCGGAGGCTGAGGAGCGGGAGGCGTCGGCCTCCCCGCGGCACGCCTCCCGGAGCTCCTCCTGGCGGTGCCGGAACGCGACGACACGCGATCCCGGACAGGCCCCGGGGGGGGGGGCCGCCCTGCGGCCCTGCGGTGCCCGAAGTGTGTTCGCCGGGCTTTTTCCGGCCAATTCTCACGAGCGTTCTGCCCAAATCGGGATCGATTTGGGCAGAACGCTCGTGAGAATTGGCCGGCGTTGGGCAGCCCTGGTCAGCGCCCAGTTCCGCGTGGAGCAGGGCCCTGTCTCGCTCGGGGCATGTCGCGGCCACCCGGAAAACGAGCCGCGACGATGGGGCGCGGCCGGCAGCCGCGGCGCCGTGGAGTTTTCCCCGAGCAGAGTGGATGGAGGCGCCGTGGCCGGGCGTCCGCCTCCGCCGTGGCGGGCGGCCGGGGCGCCCCTGGAGGGGGCTGGCCTCTGTGGGGAAACGGACTGGTCTCTCACTCCGCGGCTAGGACGAAGCCGCGAAAGGTGCCGTTGTCGCCGGGACGGTCGGGGGACTCATGGCGCGGGACACACGTTTCCCCATCGGGAGGCCCCCAGGCTCAGGCCCCTGGCAACGGAAGGCTGAGCAAGCAAGCCCGGGCCCGGGCCCGGCTTTCGGGGCTGGCCCGGCCCCAGCTGCCGGCGCCAGGGAGGGGACCCCCGGAGGCTGTGGAGCGGGAGGCGTCGGCCTCCACCGGCATGCCTCCCGGAGCTCCTCCTGGCGGTGCCGGAACGCGACGACACGCGATCCCGGACAGGGCCCCGGGTGGGGCCGCCCTGCGGCCCTGTGGTGTCCGAAGTGTGTTCGCCGGGCGTTTTCCTGCCAATTCTCACGAGCGTTCTGCCCAAATCGGGATCGATTTGGGCAGAACGCTCGTGAGAATTGGCCGGCGTTGGGCAGCCCTGGTCAGCGCCCAGTTCCGCGTGGAGCAGGGCCCTTTCTCGCTCGCGGCATGTCGCGGCCACCCGGAAAACGAGCCGCGACGATGGGGCGCGGCCGGCAGCTGCGGCGCCGGGGAGTTTTCCCCGAGCAGAGTGGATGGAGGCGCCGTGGCCGGGCGTCCGCCTCCGCCGTGGCGGGCGGCCGGGGCGCCCCTGGAGGGGGCTGGCCTCTGTGGGGAAACGGACTGGTCTCTCACTCCGCGGCTAGGACGAAGCCGCGAAAGGTGCCCTTGTCGCCGGGACGGTCGGGGGACTCGTGGCGCGGGACTCAGGGTTCCCCATGGGGAGACCCCCAGGCTCAGGCCCCTGGCAACGGAAGGCTGAGCAAGCAGGCCCGGGCCCGGGCCCGGCTTTCGGGGCTGGCCCGGCACCAGCTGCCGGCGCCAGGAAGGGGACCCCCGGAGGCTGAGGAGCGGGAGGCGTCGGCCTCCCCACGGCACGCCTCCGGGAGCTCCTCCTGGCGGTGCCGGAACGCGAAGACACGCGATCCCGGACAGGGCCCCGGGGGGGGCCTCCCTGCGGCCCTGTGGTGCCCGAAGTGTGTTCGCCGGGCGTTTTCCGGCCAATTCTCACGAGCGTTCTGCCCAAATCGGGATCGATTTGGGCAGAACGCTCGTGATAATTGGCCGGCGTTGGGCAGCCCTGGTCAGCGCCCAGTTCCGCGTGGAGCAGGGCATTTCTCGCTCGGGGCATGTCACGGCCACCTGGAAAACGAGCCGCGACGATGGGGCGCGGCCGGCAGCCACGGCGCCGGGGAGTTTTCCCCTAGCTGAGTGGATGCAGGCGCCGTGGCCGGGCGTCCGCCTCCGCCGTGGCGGGCGCCCGGGGCGCCACTGGAGGGGGCTGGCCTCTGTGGGGAAACGGACTGGTCTCTCACTCCGCGGCTAGGACGAAGCCGCGAAAGGTGCCGTTGTCGCCGGGACGGTCGGGGGACACGTGGCGCGGGACTCAGGGTTCCCCATGGGGAGGCCCCCAGGCTAAGGCCCCTGGCAACGGAAGGCTGAGCAAGAAGGCCCGGGCCCGGGCCCGGCTTTCGGGGCTGGCCCGGCCCCAGCTGCCGACGCCAGGGAGGGGACCCCCGGAGGCTGAGGAGCGGGAGGCGTCGGCCTCCCCGGGGCCCGCCTCCCGGAGCTCCTCCTGGCGGTGCCGGAACGCGACGACACGCGATACCGGACAGGGCCCCGGGGGGGCGGCCCTGCGGCCCTCTGGTGCCCGAAGTGTGTTCGCCGGGCGTTTTCCGGCCAATTCTCACGAGCGTTCTGCCCAAATCGGGATCGATTTGGGCAGAACGCTCGTGAGAATTGGCCGGCGTTGGGCAGCCCTGGTCAGCGCCCAGGGCCGCGTGGAGCAGGGCCCTTTCTCGCTCGGGGCATGGCGCGGCCACCCGGAAAACGAGCCGCGACGATGGGGCGCGGCCGGCGGCCTCGGCGCCGGGGAGTTTTCCCCGAGCAGAGTGGATGGAGGCGCCGTGGCCGGGCGTCCGCCTCCGCCGTGGCGGGCGGCCGGGGCGCCCGTGGAGGGGGCTGGCCTCTGTGGGGAACGGACTGATCTCTCACTCCACGGCTGGGACGAAGCGGCGAAAGGTGCCGTCGTCGCCGGGACGGTCGGGGGGACTCGTGGCGCGGGATTCAGGGTTCCCCATGCAGAGGCCCCCAGGCTCAGGCCCCTGGCAACGGAAGGCTGAGCAAGCAGGCCCGGGCCCGGGCCCGGCTTTCGGGGCTGGCCCGGCCCCAGCGGCCGGCGCCAGGGAGGGGACCCCCGGAGGCTGAGGAGCGGGAGGCGTCGGCCTCCCCGGGGCCCGACTCCCGGAGCTCCTCCTGGCGGTGCCGGAACGCGACGACACACGATCCCGGACAGGGCCCCGGGGGGGCGGCCCTGCGGCCCTCTGGTGCCCGAAGTGTGTTCGCCGGGCGTTTTCCGGCCAATTCTCACGAGCGTTCTGCCCAAATCGGGATCGATTTGGACAGAACGCTCGTGAGAATTGGCCGGCGTTGGGCAGCCCTGGTCAGCGCCCAGGGCCGCGTGGAGCAGGGCCCTTTCTCGCTCGGGGCATGGCGCGGCCACCCGGAAAACGAGCCGCGACGATGGGGCGCGGCCGGCGGCCCCGGCGCCGGGGAGTTTTCCCCGAGCAGAGTGGATGGAGACACCGTGGCCGGGCGTCCGCCTCCGCCCTGGCGGGCGGCCGGTGCGCCCGTGGAGGGGGCTGGCCTCTGTGGGGGAACGGAGTGATCTCTCACTCCACGGCTGGGACGAAGCCGCGAAAGGTGTCGTCGTCGCCGGGACGGTCGGGGGGACTCGTGGCGCGGGACTCAGGGTTCCCCATGCGGAGGCCCCCAGGCTCAGGCCCCTGGCAACGGAAGGCTGAGCAAGAAGGCCCGGGCCCGGGCCCGGCTTTCGGGGCTGGCCCGGCCCCAGCGGCCGGCGCCAGGGAGGGGACCCCCGGAGGCTGAGGAGCGGGAGACGTCGGACTCCCCGGGGCCCGCCTCCCGGAGCTCCTCCTGGCGGTGCCAGAACGCGACGACACGCGATCCCGGACAGGGCCCCGGGGGGGCGGCCCTGCGGCCCTTTGGTGCCCGAAGTGTGTTCGCCGGGCGTTTTCCGGCCAATTCTCCCGAGCGTTCTGCCCAAATCGGGATCGATTTGGGCAGAGAGCTCGGGAGAATTGGCCGGCGTTGGGCAGCCCTGGTCAGCGCCCAGGGCCGCGTGGAGCAGGGCCCTTTCTCGCTCGGGGCATGGCGCGGCCACCCGGAAAGAGAGCCGCGATGATGGGGCGCGGCCGGCGGCCCCGGCACCGGGGAGTTCTCCCCGAACAGAGTGGATGGAGGCGCCGTGGCCGGGCGTCCGCCTCCGCCGTGGCGGGCGGCCGGGGCGCCCGTGGAGGGGGCTGGCATCTGTGGGGGAACGGAGTGATCTCTCACTCCACGGCTGGGACGAAGCCGCGAAAGGAGCCGTCGTCGCCGGGACGGTCGGGGGGACTCGGGGCGCGGGACTCAGGGTTCCCCATGCGGAGGGCCCAAGGCTCAGGCCCCTGGCAACGGAAGGCTGAGCAAGCAGGCCCGGGCCCGGGCCCGGCTTTCGGGGCTGGCCCGGCCCCAGCGGCCGGCGCCAGGGAGGGGACCCCCGGAGGCTGAGGAGCGGGAGGCGTCGGCCTCCCCGGGGCCCGCCTCCCGGAGCTCCTCCTGGCGGTGCCGGAACGCGACGACACGCGATCACGTACAGGGCCCCGGGGGGGCGGCCCTGCGGCCCTCTGGTGCCCGAAGTGTGTTCGCCGGGCGTTTTCCGGCCAATTCTCACGAGCGTTCTGCCCAAATCGGGATCGATTTGGGCAGAACGCTCGTGAGAATTGGCCGGCGTTGGGCAGCCCTGGTCAGCGCCCAAGGCCGCGTGGAGCAGGGCCCTTTCTCGCTCGGGGCATGGCGCGGCCACCTGGAAAAAGAGCCGCGACGATGGGGCGCGGCCGGCGGTCCCGGCGCCGGGGAGTTTTCCCCGAGCAGTGTGGATGGAGGTGCCGTGGCCGGGCGACCGCCTCCGCCGTGGCGGGCGGCCGGGGCGCCCGTGGAGGGGGCTGGCCTCCGTGGGGGAACGGAGTGATCTCTCACTCCACGGCTGGGACGAAGCCGCGAAAGGTGCCGTCGTCGCCGGGACGGTCGGGGGGACTCGTGGCGCGGGACTCAGGGTTCCCCATGCGGAGGCCCCCAGGCTCAGGCCCCTGGCAACGGAAGGCTGAGCAAGCAGGCCCGGGCCCGGGCCCGGCTTTCGGGGCTGGCCCGGCCCCAGCGGCCGGCGCCAGGGAGGGGACCCCCGGAGGCTGAGGAGCGGGAGGCGTCGGCCTCCCCGGGGCCCGCCTCCCGGAGTTCCTCCTGGCGGTGCCGGAATGCGATGACACGCGATACCGGACAGGGCCCCGGGGGGGCGGCCCTGCGGCCCTCTGGTGCCCGAAGTGTGTTCGCCAGGCGTTTTCCGGCCAATTCTCACGAGCGTTCTGCCCAAATCGGGATCGATTTGGGCAGAACGCTCGTGAGAATTGGCCGGCGTTGGGCAGCCCTGGTCAGCGCCCAGGGCCGCGTGGAGCAGGGCCCTTTCTCGCTCGGGGCATGGCGCGGCCACCCGGAAAACGAGCCGCGACGATGGGGCGCGGCCGGCGGCCCCGGCGCCGGGGAGTTTTCCCCGAGCAGAGTGGATGGAGGCGCCGTGGCCGGGCGTCCGCCTCCGCCGTGGCGGGCGGCCGGGGCGCCCGTGGAGGGGGCTGGCCTCTGTGGGGGAACGGAGTGATCTCTCACTCCACGGCTGGGACGAAGCGGCGAAAGGTGCCGTCGTCGCCGGGACGGTCGGGGGGACTCGTGGCGCGGGATTCAGGGTTCCCCATGCGGAGGCCCCCAGGCTCAGGCCCCTGGCAACGGAAGGCTGAGCAAGCAGGCCCGGGCCCGGGCCCAGCTTTCGGGGCTGGCCCGGCCCCAGCGGCCGGCGCCAGGGAGGGGACCCCCGGAGGCTGAGGAGCGGGAGGCGTCGGCCTCCCCGGGGCCCGCCTCCCGGAGCTCCTCCTGGCGGTGCCGGAACGCGACGACACGCGATCCCGGACAGGGCCCCGGCGGGGCGGTCCTGCGGCCCTCTGGTGCCCGAAGAGTGTTCGCCGGGCGTTTTCCGGCCAATTCTCACGAGCGTTCTGCCCAAATCGGGATCGATTTGGGCAGAACGCTCGTGAGAATTGGCCGGCGTTGGGCAGCCCTGGTCAGCGCCCAGGGCCGCGTGGAGCAGGGCGCTTTCTCGCTCGGGGCATGGCGCGGCCACCGGAAAACGATCTGCGACGATGGGGCGCGGCCGGCGGCCCCGGCGCCGGGGAGTTTTCCCCGAGCAGAGTGGATGGAGGCGCCGTGGCCGGGCGTCCGCCTCCGCCTTGGCGGCCGGACGGGGCGCCCTTGGAGGGGGCTGGCCTCTGTGGGGGAACGGAGTGATCTCTCACTCCACGGCTGGGACGAAGCGGCGAAAGGTGCCGTCGTCGCCGGGACGGTCGGGGGGACTCGTGGCGCGGGATTCAGTGTTCCCCATGCAGTGGCCCACAGGCTCAGGCCCCTGGCAACGGAAGGCTGAGCAAGCAGGCCCGGGCCCGGGCCCGGCTTTCGGGGCCGGCGCCAGGGAGGGGACCCCCGGAGGCTGAGGAGCGGGAGGCGTCGGCCTCCCCGGGTCCCGCATCCCGGAGTTCCTCCTGGCGGTGCCGGAATGCGATGACACGCGATACCGGACAGGGCCCTGGGGGGGCGGCCCTGCGGCCCTCTGGTGCCCGAAGTTTGTTCGCCGGGCGTTTTCCGGCCAATTCTCACGAGCGTTCTGCCCAAATCGGGATCGATTTGGGCAGAACGCTCGTGAGAATTGGCCGGCGTTGGGCAGCCCTGGTCAGCGCCCAGTTCCGCGTGGAGCAGGGCATTTCTTGCTCGGGGCATGTCGCGGCCACGTGGAAAACGAGCCGCGACGATGGGGCGCGGCCAGCAGCCGCGGCGCCGGGGAGTTTTCCCCGAGCAGAGTGGATGGAGGCGCCGTGGCCGGGCGTCTGCCTCCGCCGTGGCGGGCGGCCGGGGCGCCCCTGGAGGGGGCTGGCCTCTGTGGGGAAACGGACTGGTCTCTCACTCCGCGGCTAGGACGAAGCCGCGAAAGGTGACGTTGTCGCCGGACGGTCGGGGGACTCGTGGCGCGGGACTCAGGGTTCCCCATGGGGAGACCCCCAGGCTCAGGCCCCTGGCAACGGAAGGCTGAGCAAGCAGGCCCGGGCCCGGGCCGGGCTTTCAGGGCTGGCCCGGCCCCAGCTGCCGGCGCCAGGGAGGGGACCCCCGGAGGCTGAGGAGCGGGAGGCGTCGTCCTCCCGGCGGCACGCCTCCCGGAGCTCCTCCTGGCGGTGCCGGAACGCGACGACACGCGATCCCGGACAGGGCCCCGGGTGGGGCCGCCCTGCGGCCCTGTGGTGTCCGAAGTGTGTTCGCCGGGCGTTTTCCGGCCAATTCTCACGAGCGTTCTGCCCAAATCGGGATCGATTTGGACAGAACGCTCGTGAGAATTGGCCGGCGTTGGGCAGCCCTGGTCAGCGCCCAGTTCCGCGTGGAGCAGGGCCCTTTCTCGCTCGCGGCATGTCGCGGCCACCCGGAAAACGAGCCGCGACGATGGGGCGCGGCCGGCAGCCGCGGCGCCGGGGAGTTTTCCCCGAGCAGAGTGGATGGAGGCGCCGTGGCCGGGCGTCCGCCTCCGCCGTGGCGGGCGGCCGGGGAGCCCCTGGAGGGGGCTGGCCTCTGTGGGGAAACGGACTGGTCTCTCACTCCGCGGCTAGGACGAAGCCGCGAAAGGTGCCCTTGTCGCCGGGACGGTCGGGGGACTCGTGGCGCGGGACTCAGGGTTCCCCATGGGGAGACCCCCAGGCTCAGGCCCCTGGCAACGGAAGGCTGAGCAAGCAGGCCCGGGCCCGGGCCCGGCTTTCGGGGCTGGCCCGGCACCAGCTGCCGGCGCCAGGAAGGGGACCCCCGGAGGCTGAGGAGCGGGAGGCGTCGGCCTCCCCACGGCACGCCTCCGGGAGCTCCTCCTGGCGGTGCCGGAACGCGAAGACACGCGATCCCGGACAGGGCCCTGGGGGGGGCCTCCCTGCGGCCCTGTGGTGCCCGAAGTGTGTTCGCCGGGCGTTTTCCGGCCAATTCTCACGAGCGTTCTGCCCAAATCGGGATCGATTTGGGCAGAACGCTCGTGATAATTGGCCGGCGTTGGGCAGCCCTGGTCAGCGCCCAGTTCCGCGTGGAGCAGGGCATTTCTCGCTCGGGGCATGTCACGGCCACCTGGAAAACGAGCCGCGACGATGGGGCGCGGCCGGCAGCCACGGCGCCGGGGAGTTTTCCCCTAGCTGAGTGGATGCAGGCGCCGTGGCCGGGCGTCCGCCTCCGCCGTGGCGGGCGCCCGGGGCGCCACTGGAGGGGGCTGGCCTCTGTGGGGAAACGGACTGGTCTCTCACTCCGCGGCTAGGACGAAGCCGCGAAAGGTGCCGTTGTCGCCGGGACGGTCGGGGGACACGTGGCGCGGGACTCAGGGTTCCCCATGGGGAGGCCCCCAGGCTAAGGCCCCTGGCAACGGAAGGCTGAGCAAGAAGGCCCGGGCCCGGGCCCGGCTTTCGGGGCTGGCCCGGCCCCAGCTGCCGACGCCAGGGAGGGGACCCCCGGAGGCTGAGGAGCGGGAAGCGTCGGCCTCCCCCGGCACGCCTCCCGGAGCTCCTCCTGGCGGTGCCGGAACGTGACGACACGCGATCCCGGACAGGGCCCCGGGGGGGGCCTCCCTGCCGCCCTGTGGTGCCCGAAGTGTGTTCGCCGGGTGTTTTCCGGCCAATTCTCAGGAGCGTTCTGCCCAAATCGGGATCGATTTGGGCAGAACGCTCGTGAGAATTGGCCGGCGTTGGGCAGCCCTGGTCAGCGACCAGTTCCGCGTGGAGCAGGGCCCTTTCTCGCTCGGGGCATGTTGCGGCCACCCGGAAAACGAGCCGCGACGATGGGCCGCGGCCGGCAGCCGTGGCGCCGGGGAGTTTTCCCCGAGCAGAGTGGATGGAGGCGCCGTGGCCGGGAGTCCGCCTCCGCCGTGGCGGGCGGCCGGGGCGCCCCTGGAGGGGGCTGGCCTCTGTGGGAAAATGGACTCGTCTCTCTCCGCGGCTAGGACGAACCCGCGAAAGTTGCCGTTGTCGCCGGGACGGTTGGGGGACTCGTGGCGCGGGACTCACGGTTCCCCATCGGGAGGCCCCCAGGCTCAGGCCCCTGGCAACGGAAGGCTGAGCAAGCAGGCCCAGGCCCGGGCTCGGCTTTCGGGGCTGGCCCGGCCGCAGCTGCCGGCGCCAGGGTGGGGACCACCGGAGGCTTAGGAGCGGGAGGCGTCGGCCTCCCCGCGGCATGCCTCCCGGAGCTCCTCCTGGCGGTGCCGGAACGCGACGACACGCGATCCCAGACAGGACCCCGGGGGGGGCGGCCCTGCGACCCTGTGGTGCCCGAAGTGTGTTCGCCGGGCTTTTTCCGGCCAATTCTCACGAGCGTTCTGCCCAAATCGGGATCGATTTGGGCAGAACGCTCGTGAGAATTGGCCGGCGTTGGGCAGCCCTGGTCAGCGCCCAGTTCCGCGTGGAGCAGGGCATTTCTCGCTCGGCGCATGTCGCGGACACCCGGAAAACGAGCCGCGACGATGGGGCTCGGCCGGCAGCCGCGGCGCCGGGGAGTTTTCCCCTAGCAGAGTGGATGGAGGCGCCGTGGCCGGGCGTTCGCCTCCGCCGTGGCGGGCGGCCGGGGCGCCCCTGGAGGGGATGGCCTCTGTGGGGAAACGGACTGGACTCTCACTCCGCGGCTAGGACGAAGCCGCGAAAGGTGCCGTTGTCGCCGGGACGGTCTGGGGACTCGTGGCGCGGGACTCAGGGTTCCCCATGGGGAGGCCCCCAGGCTCAGGCCCCTGGCAACGGAAGGCTGAGCAAGCAGGCCCGGGCCCGGGCCCGGCTTTCGGGGCTGGCCCGGCCCCAGCTGCCGGCGCCAGGGAGGGGACCCCCGGAGGCTGAGGAGCGGGAGGCCTCGGCCTCCCCGCGGCACGCCTCCCGGAGCTCCTCCTCGCGGTGCCGGAACGCGACGACACGCGATCCCGGACAGGGCCCCAGGGGGGGCCGCCCTGCGGCCCTGTGGTGCCCGAAGTGTGTTCGCCGGGTGTTTTCCGGCCAATTCTCACGAGCGTTCTGTGCAAATCGGGATCGATTTGGCAGAACGCTCGTGAGAATTGGCCGGCGTTGGGCAGCCCTGGTCAGCGAACAGTTCCGCGTGGAGCAGGGCCCTTTCTCGCTCGGGGCATGTTGCGGCCACCCGGAAAACAAGCCGCGACGATGGGCCGCGGCCGGCAGCCGCGGTGCCGTGGAGTTTTCCCCGAGCAGAGTGGATGGAGGCGCCGTGGCCGGGCATCCGCCTCCGCCGTGGCGGGCGGCCGGGGCGCCCCTGGAGGGGGCTGGCCTCTGTGGGGAAATGGACTCGTCTCTCTCCGCGGCTAGGACGAAGCCGCGAAAGGTGCCGTTGTCGCCGGGATGGTTGGGGGACTCGTGGCGCGGGACTCACGGTTCCCCATCGGGAGGCCCCCAGGCTCAGGCCCCTGGCAACGGAAGGCTGAGCAAGCAGGCTCGGGCCCGGGCCCGGCTTTCGGGGCTGGCCCGGCCGCAGCTGCCGGCGCCAGGGTGGGGACCCCCGGAGGCTTAGGAGCGGGAGGCGTCGGCCTCCCCGCGGCACGCCTCCCGGAGCTCCTCCTGGCGGTGCCGGAACGCGACGACACGCGATCCCAGACAGGGCCCCGGGGGGGGCGGCCCTGCGGCCCTGTGGTGCCCGAAGTATGTTCGCCGGGCTTTTTCCGGCCAATTCTCACGAGCGTTCTGCCCAAATCGGGATCGATTTGGGCAGAACGCTCGTGAGAATAGGCCGGCGTTGGGCAGCCCTGGTCAGCGCCCAGTTCCGCGTGGAGCAGGGCCCTTTCTCGCTCGGGGCATGGCGCGGCCACCCGGAAAACGAGCCGCGACGATGGGGCGCGGCCGGCGGCCCCGGCGCCGGGGAGTTTTCCCCGAGCAGAGTGGATGGAGGCGCCGTGGCCGGGCGTCCGCCTCCGCCGTGGCGGGCGCCGGGGCGCCCATGAGGGGGCTGGCCTCTGTGGGGGAACGGAGTGATCTCTCACTCCACGGCTGGGACGAAGCCGCGAAAGGTGCCGTCGTCGCCGGAACGGTCGGGGGGACTCGTGGCGCGGGACTCAGGGTTCCCCATGCGGAGGCCCCCAGGCTCAGGCCCCTGGCAACGGAAGGCTGAGCAAGCAGGCCCGGGCTAGGGCCCGGCTTTCGGGTCTGGCCCCTCCCCAGCGGCCGGCGCCAGGGAGGGGACCCCAGGAGGCTGAGGAGCGGGAGGCGTCGGCCTCCCCGGGGCCCGCCTCCCGGAGCTCCTCCTGGCGGTGCCGGAACGCGACGACACGCGATCCCAGACAGGGCCCCGGGGGGGCGGCCCTGCGGCCCTCTGGTGCCCGAAGTGTGTTTGCCGGGCGTTTTCCGGCCAATTCTCACGAGCGTTCTGACCAAATCGGAATCGATTTGGGCAGAACGCTCGTGAGAATTGGCCGGCGTTGGGCAGCCCTGGTCAGCGCCCAGGGCCGCGTGGAGCAGGGCCCTTTCTCGCTCGGTTCATGGCGCGGCCACCCGGAAAAAGAGCCGCGACGTTGGGGCGCGGCCGGCGGCCCCGGCGCCGGAGAATTTTCCCCGAGCAGAGTGGATGGAGGTGCCGTGGCCGGGCGACCGCCTCCGCCGTGGCGGGCGGCCGGGGCTCCCGTGGAGGGGGCTGGCCTCTGTGGGGGAACGGAGTGATCTCTAACTCCACGGCTGGGACGAAGCCGTGAAAGGTGCCGTCGTCGCCGGGACGGTCGGGGGGACTCGTGGCGCGGGACTCAGGGTTCCCCATGCGGAGGCCCCCAGTCTCAGGCCCCTGGCAACGGAAGGCTGAGCAAGCAGGCCCGGGCCCGGGCCCGGCTTTCGGGGCTGGCCCGGCCCCAGCGGCCGGCGCCAGGGAGGGGACCCCCGGAGGATGAGGAGCGGGAGGCGTCGGCCTCCCCGGGGCCCGCCTCCCGGAGTTCCTCCTGGCGGTGCCGGAACGCGACGACACGCGATACTGGACAGGGTCCCGGGGTGGCGGCCCTGCGGCCCTCTGGTGCCCGAAGTGTGTTCGCCGGGCGTTTTCCGGCCAATTCTCACGAGCGTTCTGCCCAAATCGGGATCGATTTGGGCAGAACGCTCGTGAGAATTGGCCGGCGTTGGGCAGCCCTGGTCAGCGCCCAGGGCCGCGTGGAGCAGGGCCCTTTCTCGCTCGGGGCATGGCGCGGCCACCCGGAAAACGAGCCGCGACGATGGGGCGCGGCCGGCAGCCGCGGCGCCGGGGAGATTTCCCCGAGCAGAGTGGATGGAGGCGCCGTGGCCGGGCGTCCGCCTCCGCCGTGGCGGGCGCCGGGGCGCCCGTGGAGGGGGCTGGCCTCTGTGGGGGAACGGAGTGATCTCTCACTCCACGGCTGGGACGAAGCCGCGAAAGGTGCCGTCGTCGCCGGGACGGTCGGGGGAACTCGTGGCGCGGGACTCAGGGTTCCTCATGCGGAGGCCCCCAGTCTCAGGCCCCTGGCAACGGAAGGCTGAGCAAGCAGGCCCGGGCCCGGGCCCGGCTTTCGGGGCTGGCCCGTCCCCAGCGGCCGGCGCCAGGGAGGGGACACCCGGATGCTGAGGAGCGGAAGGCCTCGGCCTCCCCGGGGCCCGCCTCCCGGAGTTCCTCCTGGCGGTGCCGGAACGCGACGACACGCGATACCGGACAGGGCCCCGGCGGGGCGGCATGCGGCCCTCTGGTGCCCGAAGTGTGTTCGCCGGGCGTTTTCCGGCCAATTCTCACGAGCGTTCTGCCCAAATCGGGATCGATTTGGGCAGAACGCTCGTGAGAATTGGCCGGCGTTGGGCAGCCCTGGTCAGCGCCCAGGGCCGCGTGGAGCAGGGCCCTTTCTCGCTCGGGGCATGGCGCGGCCACCTGGAAAAAGAGCCGCGACGATGGGGCGCGGCCGGCGGCCCCGGCGCCGGGGAGTTTTCCCCGAGCAGTGTGGATGGAGGTGCCGTGGCCGGGCGACCGCCTCCGCCGTGTCGGGCGGCCGGGGCGCCCGTGGAGGGGGCTGGCCTCTGTGGGGGAACGGAGTGATCTCTCACTCCACGGCTGGGACGAAGCGGCGAAAGGTGCCGTCGTCGCCGGGACGGTCGGGGGGACTCGTGGCGCGGGATTCAGGGTTCCCCATGCGGAGGCCCCCAGGCTCAGGCCCCTGGCAACGGAAGGCTGAGCAAGCAGGCCCGGGCCCGGGCCCAGCTTTCGGGGCTGGCCCGGCCCCAGCGGCCGGCGCCAGGGAGGGGACCCCCGGAGGCTGAGGAGCGGGAGGCGTCGGCCTCCCCGGGGCCCGCCTCCCGGAGCTCCTCCTGGCGGTGCCGGAACGCGACGACACGCGATACCGGACAGGGCCCCGGGGGGGCGGCCCTGCGGCCCTCTGGTGCCCGAAGTGTGTTCGCCGGGCGTTTTCCGGCCAATTCTCACGAGCGTTCTGCCCAAATCGGGATCGATTTGGGCAGAACGCTCGTGAGAAATGGCCAGCGTTGGGCAGCCCTGGTCAGCGCCCAGGGCCGCGTGGAGCAGGGCCCTTTCTCGCTCGGGGCATGGCGCGGCCACCCGGAAAACGAGCCGCGACGATGGGGCGCGGCCAGCGGCCCCGGCGCCGGGGAGTTTTCCCCGAGCAGAGTGGATGGAGGCGCCATGGCTGGGCGTCCGCCTCCGCCGTGGCGGGCGGCCGGGGTGCCCGTGGAGGGGGCTGGCCTCTGTGGGGAACGGACTGATCTCTCACTCCACGGCTGGGACGAAGCGGCGAAAGGTGCCGTCGTCGCCGGGACGGTCGGGGGGACTCGTGGCGCGGGATTCAGGGTTCCCCATGCAGAGGCCCCCAGGCTCAGGCCCCTGGCAACGGAAGGCTGAGCAAGCAGGCCCGGACCCGGGCCCGGCTTTCGGGTCTGGCCCGTCCCCAGCGGCCGGCGCCAGGGAGGGGACCCCCGGATGCTGAGGAGCGGAAGGCCTCGGCCTCCCCGGGGCCCGCCTCCCGGAGTTCCTCCTGGCGGTGCCGGAACGCGACGACACGCGATACCGGACAGGGCCCCGGCGGGGCGGCCCTGCGGCCCTCTGGTGCCCGAAGTGTGTTCGCCGGGCGTTTTCCGGCCAATTCTCACGAGCGTTCTGCCCAAAGCGGGATCGATTTGGGCAGAACGCTCGTGAGAATTGGCCGGCGTTGGGCAGCCCTGGTCAGCGCCCAGGGCCGCGTGGAGCAGGGCCCTTTCTCGCTCGGGGCATGGCGCGGCCACCTGGAAAAAGAGCCGCGACGATGGGGCGCGGCCGGCGGCCCCGGCGCCGGGGAGTTTTCCCCGAGCAGTGTGGATGGAGGTGCCGTGGCCGGGCGACCGCCTCCGCCGTGGCGGGCGGCCGGGGCGCCCGTGGAGGGGGCTGGCCTCCGTGGGGGAACGGAGTGATCTCTCACTCCACGGCTGGGACGAAGCCGCGAAAGGTGCCGTCGTCGCCGGGACGGTCGGGGGGACTCGTGGCGCGGGACTCAGGGTTCCCCATGCGGAGGCCCCCAGGCTCAGGCCCCTGGCAACGGAAGGCTGAGCAAGCAGGCCCGGGCCCGGGCCCGGCTTTCGGGGCTGGCCCGGCCCCAGCGGCCGGCGCCAGGGAGGGGACCCCCGGAGGCTGAGGAGCGGGAGGCGTCGGCCTCCCCGGGGCCCGCCTCCCGGAGTTCCTCCTGGCGGTGCCGGAATGCGATGACACGCGATACCGGACAGGGCCCCGGGGGGGCGGCCCTGCGGCCCTCTGGTGCCCGAAGTGTGTTCGCCGGGCGTTTTCCGGCCAATTCTCACGAGCGTTCTGCCCAAATCGGGATCGATTTGGGCAGAACGCTCGTGAGAATTGGCCGGCGTTGGGCAGCCCTGGTCAGCGCCCAGGGCCGCGTGGAGCAGGGCCCTTTCTCGCTCGGGGCATGGCGCGGCCACCCGGAAAACGAGCCGCGACGATGGGGCGCGGCCGGCGGCCCGGGCGCCGGGGAGTTTTCCCCGAGCAGAGTGGATGGAGGCGCCGTGGCCGGGCGTCCGCCTCTGCCGTGGCGGGCGGCCGGGGCGCCCGTGGAGGGGGCTGGCCTCTGTGGGGGAACGGAGTGATCTCTCACTCCACGGCTGGGACGAAGCGGCGAAAGGTGCCGTCGTCGCCGGGACGGTCGTGGGGACTCGTGGCGCGGGATTCAGGGTTCCCCATGCAGAGGCCCCCAGGCTCAGGCCCCTGGTAACGGAAGGCTGAGCAAGCAGGCCCGGGCCCGGGTCCGGCTTTCGGGGCTGGCCCGGCCCCTGCGGCCGGCGCCAGGGAGGGGACCCCCGGAGGCTGAGGAGCGGGAGGCGTCGGCCTCCCCGGGGCCCGCCTCCCGGAGCTCCTCCTGGCGGTGCCGGAACGCGACGACACGCGATCCCGGACAGGGCCCCGGGGGGGCTGCCCTGCGGCCCTCTGGTGCCCAAAGTGTGTTCGCCGGGGGTTTTCCGGCCAATTCTCACGAGCGTTCTGACCAAATCGGAATCGATTTGGGCAGAACGCTCGTGAGAATTGGCCGGCGTTGGGCAGCCCTGGTCAGCGCCCAGGGCCGCGTGGAGCAGGGCCCTTTCTCGCTCGGGGCATGGCGCGGCCACCCGGAAAACGAGCCGCGACGATGGGGCGCGGCCGTCGGCCCCGGCGCCGGGGACTTTTCCCCGAGCAGAGTGGATGGAGGCGCCGTGTCCGGGCGTCCGCCTCCGCCGTGGCAGGCGGCCGGGGCGCCCGTGGAGGGGGCTGGCCTCTGTGGGGGAACGGAGTGATCTCTCACTCCACGGCTGGGACGAAGCGGCGAAAGGTGCCGTCGTCGCTGGGATGGTCGGGGGGACTCGTGGCGCGGGACTCAGTGTTCCCCATGCGGAGGCCCCCAGGCTCAGGCCCCTGGCAACGGAAGGCTGAGCAAGCAGGCCCGGGCCCGGGCCCCGCTTTCGGGGCTGGCCCGCCCCCAGCGGCCGGCGCCAGGGAGGGGACCCCCGGAGGCTGAGGAGCGGGAGGCGTCGGCCTCCCCGGGGCCCGCCTCCCGGAGTTCCTCCTGGCGGTGCCGGAATGCGATGACACGCGATTCCGGACAGGGCCCCGGGGGGGCGGCCCTGCGGCCCTCTGGTGCCCGAAGTGTGTTCGCCAGGCGTTTTCCGGCCAATTCTCACGAGCGTTCTGCCCAAATCGGGATCGATTTGGGCAGAACGCTCGTGAGAATTGGCCGGCGTTGGGCAGCCCTGGTCAGCGCCCAGGGCCGCGTGGAGCAGGGCCCTTTCTCGCTCGGGGCATGGCGCGGCCACCCGGAAAACGAGCCGCGACGATGGGGCGCGGGCGGCGGCCCCGGCGCCGGGGAGTTTTCCCCGAGCAGAGTGGATGGAGGCGCCGTGGCCGGGCGTCCGCCTCCGCCGTGGCGGGCGGCCGGGGCGCCCGTGGAGGGGGCTGGCCTCTGTGGGGGAACGGAGTGATCTCTCACTCCACGGCTGGGACGAAGCCGCGAAAGGTGCCGTCGTCGCCGGGACGGTCGGGGGGACTCGTGGCGCGGGACTCAGGGTTCCCCATGCGGAGGCCCCCAGGCTCAGGCCCCTGGCAACGGAAGGCTGAGCAAGCAGGCCCGGGCCCGGGCCCGGGTTTCGGGGCTGGCCCGGCCCCAGCTGCCGGCGCCAGGGAGGGGACCCCCGGAGGCGGAGGAGCGGGAGGCGTCGGCCTCCCCGGGGCACGCCTCCCGGAGCTCCTCCTGGCGGTGCCGGAACGCGACGACACGCGGTCCAGGACAGGGCCCTGGGGGGGCCCGCCCTGCGGCCCTGTGGTGCCCGAAGTGTGTTCACCGGGCGTTTTCCGGCCAATTCTCACGAGCGTTCTGCCCAAATCGGGATCGATTTGGGCAGAACGCTCGTGAGAATTGGCCGGTGTTGGGCAACCCTGGTCAGCGCCCAGTTCCGCGTGGAGCAGGGCCCTATCTCGCTCGGGGCATGTCGCGGCCACGCAGAAAACGAGCCGCGACGATGGGGCGCGGCCGGCAGGCGCGGCGCCGGGGAGTTTTCCCCGAGCAGAGTGAATGGAGGCGCCGTGGCCGGGCGTCCGCCTCCGCCGTGGCGGGCGGACGGGGCGCCCCTGGAGGGGGCTGGCCTCTGTGGTGAAACGGACTGGTCTCTCACTCCGCGGCTAGGACGAAGCCGTGAAAAGTGCCGTTGTCGCCGGGACCGTCGGGGGACTCGTGGCGCGGGACTCAGGGTTCCCCATGGGGAGGCCCCCAGGCTCAGGCCCCTGGCAACGGAAGGCTGAGCAAGCAGGCCCGGGCCCGTGCCCGGCGTTCGGGGCTGGCCCGACCCAGCGGCCGGAGCCAGGGAGGGGATCCCCGGAGGCTGAGGAGCGGGAGGCGTCGGCCTCCCCGCGGCACGCCTCCCGGAGCTCCTCCTGGCGGTGCCGGAACGCGACGACACGCGGTCCCGGACAGGGCCCCGGGGGGGGCGGCCCTGCGGCCCTGTGGTGCCCGAAGTGTGTTCGCCGGGCCTTTTCCGGTCAATTCTCACGAGCGTTCTGCCCAAATCGGGATCGATTTGGGCAGAACGCTCGTGAGAATTGGCCGGTGTTGGGCAGCCCTGGTCAGCGCCCAGTTCCGCGTGGAGCAGGGCACTTTCTCGCTCGGGGCATGTCGCGGCCACGCAGAAAACGAGCAGCGACGATGGGGCGCGGCCGGCAGCCGCGGCGCCGGGGAGTTTTCCCCGAGCAGAGTGAATGGAGGCGCCGTGGCCGGGCGTCCGCCTCCGCCGTGGCGGGCGGACGGGGCGCCCCTGGAGGTGGCTGGCCTCTGTGGTGAAACGGACTGGTCTCTCACTCCGCGGCTAGGACGAAGCCGTGAAAAGTGCCGTTGTCGCCGGGACCGTCGGGGGACTCGTGGCGCGGGACTCAGGGTTCCCCATGGGGAGGCCCCCAGGCTCAGGCCCCTGGCAACGGAAGGCTGAGCATGCAGGCCCGGGCCCGTGCCCGGCGTTCGGGTCTGGCCCGGCCCCAGCGGCCGGAGCCAGGGAGGGGACCCCCGGAGGCTGAGGAGCGGGAGGCGTCGGCCTCCCCGCGGCACGCCTCCCGGAGCTCCTCCTGGCGGTGCCAGAACGCGACGACACGCGATCCCGGACAGGGCCCCGGGGGGGGCCCCCTGCGGCCCTGTGGTGCCCGAAGTGTGTTCGCCGGGCCTTTTCCGGCCAATTCTCACGAGCTTTCTGCCCAAATCGGGATCGATTTGGGCAGAACGCTCGTGAGAATTGGCCGGCGTTGGGCAGCCCTGGTCAGCGCCCAGTTCCGCGTGGAGCAGGGCCCTTTCTCGCTCGGGGCATGTCGCGGCCACCCGGAAAACGAGCCGCGACGATGGGGCGCGGCCGGCAGCCGCGGCGCCGGGGAGTTTTCCCCGAGCAGAGTGGATGGAGGCGCCGTGGCCGGGCGTCCTCCTCCGTCGTGGCGGGCGGCCGGGGCGCCCCTGGAGGGGGCTGGCCTCTGTGGGGAAACGGACTGGTCTCTCACTCCGCGGCTAGGACGAAGCCGCGAAAGGTGCCGTTGTCGCCGGGACGGTCGGGGGACTCGTGGCGCAGGACTCAGGGTTCCCCATGGGGAGGCCCCCACGCTCAGGCCCCTGGCAACGGAAGGCTGAGCAAGCAGGCCCGGGCCCGGGCCCGGCTTTCGGGGCTGGCCCGGCCCCAGCTGCCGGCGCCAGAGGGGAGACCCCCGGAGGATGAGGAGTGGGAGGCGTCGGCCTCCCCGCGGCACGCCTCCCGGAGCTCCTCCTGGCGGTGCCGGAACGCGACGACACGCGATCCCGGACAGGGCCCCGGGGGGTGCCGCCCTGCGGCACTGTGGTGCCCGAAGTGTGTTCGCCGGGCGTTTTCCGGCCAATTCTCACGAGCGTTCTGCCCAAATCGGGATCGATTTGGGCAGAACGCTCGTGAGAATTGGCCGGCGTTGGGCAGCCCTGGTCAGCGCCCAGTTCCGCGTGGAGCAGGGCCCTTTCTCGCTCGGGGCATGTCGCGGCCACCCGGAAAACGAGCCGCGACGATGGGGCGCGGCCGGCAGCCGCGGCGCCGGGGAGTTTTCCCCGAGCAGAGTGGATGGAGGCGCCGTGGCCGGTCGTCCGCCTCCGCCGTGGCGGGCGGCCGGGGCGCCCCAGGAGGGGGCTGGCCTCTGTGGGGAAACGGACTGGTCTCTCACTCCGCGGCTAGGATGAAGCCGCGAAAGGTGCCGTTGTCGCCGGGACGGTCGGGGGACTCGTGGCGCGGGACTCAGGGTTCCCCATGGGGAGACCCCCAGGCTCAGGCCCCTGGCAACGGAAGGCTGAGCAAGCAGGCCCGGGCCCGGGCCAGGCTTTCGGGGCTGGCCCGGCCCCAGCTTCCGGCGCCAGGGTGGGGACCCCCGGAGGCTGAGGAGCGGGAGGCGTCGGACGCCCCGCGGCACGCCTCCCGGAGCTCCTCCTGGCGGTGCCGGAACGCGACGACACGCGATCCCGGACAGGGTCCCGGGGGGGGCGGCCCTGCGGCCCTGTAGTGCCCGAAGTGTGTTCGCTGTGCCTTTTCCGGCCAATTCTCACGAGCGTTCTGCCCAAATCGGGATCGATTTGGGCAGAAAGCTCGTGAGAATTGGCCGGCGTTGGACAGCCCTGGTCTGCGCCCAGTTCCGCGTGGAGCAGGGCCCTTTCTCGCTCGGGGCATGTCGCGGCCACCCGGAAAACGAGCCGCGACTTTGGGGCGCGGCCGGCAGCCGCGGCGCCGGGGAGTTTTCCCCGAGCAGAGTGGATGGAGGCGCCGTGGCCGGGCGTCCGCCTCCGCCGTGGCGGGCGGCCGGGGCGCCCCTGGAGGGGGCTGGCCTCTGTGGGGAAACGGACTGGTCTCTCACTCCGCGGCTAGAACGAAGCCGCGAAAGGTGCCGTTCTCGCCGGGACGGTCGGGGGACTCGTGGCGCCGGACTCAGGGTTCCCCATGGGGAGGCCCCCAGGCTCAGGCCCCTGGCAACGGAAGGCTGAGCAAGCAGGCCCGGGCCCGGGCCCGGCTTTCGGGGCTGGCCCGGCCCCAGCTGCCGGCGCCAGGGAGGGGACCCCTGGAGGCTGAGGAGCGGGAGGCGTCTGCCTCCCCGCGGCACGCCTCCCGGAGCTCCTCCTGGCGGTGCCGGAACGCGACGACACGCGATCCCGGACAGGGCCCCGGGGGGGGCGGCCCTGCGGCCCTGTGGTGCCCGAAGTGTGTTCGCCGGGCTTTTTCCGGCCAATTCTCACGAGCGTTCTGCCCAAATCGGGATCGATTTGGGCAGAACGCTCGTGAGAATTGGCTGACGTTGGGCAGCCCTGGTCAGCGCCCAGTGCCGCGTGGAGCAGGGCCCTTTCTCGCTCGGGGCATGTCGCGGCCACCCGGAAAACGAGCCGCGACGATGGGACGCTGCCGGTAGCCGCGGCGCCGGGGAGTTTTCCCCGAGCAGAGTGGATGGAGGCGCCGTGGCCGGTCGTCCGCCTCCGCCGTGGCGGGCGGCAGGGGCGCCCCTGGAGGGGGCTGGCCTCTGTGGGGAAACGGACTGGTCTCTCACTCCGCGGCTAGGACGAAGCCGCGAAAGGTGCCGTTGTCGCCGGGATGGTCGGGGGACTCGTGGCGCGGGACTCAGGGTTCCCCATGGGGAGGCCCCCAGGCTCAGGCCCCTGGCAACGGAAGGCTGAGCAAGCAGGCACGGGCCCGGGCCCGGCTTTCGGGGCTGGCCCGGCCCCAGCTGCCGGCGCCAGGGAGGGGACCCCCGGAGGCTGAGGTGCGGGAGGCGTCGGCCTCCCCGTGGCACGCCTATCGGAGCTCCTCTTGGCGGTGCCGGAACGCGACGACACGCGGTCCCGGACAGGGCCCCGGGGGGGGCCGCCCTGCGGCCCTGTGGTGCCCGAAGTGTGTTCGCCGGGCGTTTTCCGGCCAATTCTCACGAGCTTTCTGCCCAAATCGGGATCGATTTGGGCAGAACGCTCGTGAGAATTGGCCGGCGATGGGCAGCCCTGGTCAGCGCCCAGTTCCGCGTGGAGCAGGGCCCTTTCTCGCTCGGGGCATGTCGCGGCCACCCGGAAAACGAGCCGCGACGATGGGGCGAGGCCGGCAGCCGCGGCGCCGGGGAGTTTTCCCCGAGCAGAGTGGATGGAGGCGCCGTGGCCGGGCGTCCGCCTCCGCCGTGGCGGGCGGCCGGAGCGCCCCTGGAGGGGGCTGGCCTCTGTGGGGAAACGGACTGGTCTCTCACTCCGCGGCTAGGACGAAGCCGCGAAAGGTGCCGTTGTGGCCGGGACGGTCGGGGGACTCGTGGCGCGGGACTCAGGGTTCCCCATGGGGAGGCCCCCAGGCTCAGGCCCCTGGCAACGGAAGGCTGAGCAAGCAGGCCCGGGCCCGGGCCCGGCTTTCGGGGCTGGCCCGGCCCCAGCTGCCGGCGCCAGGGAGGGGACCCCCGGAGGCTGAGGAGCGGGAGGCGTCGGCCTCCCCGCGGCACGCCTCCCGGAGCTCCTCCTGGCGGTGCCGGAACGCGACGACACGCGATCCCGGACAGGGCCCCGGGGGGGGCCGCCCTGCGGCCTTGTGGTGCCCGAAGTGTGTTCGCCGGGCGTTTTCCGGCCAATTCTCACGAGCGTTCTGCCCAAATCGGGATCGATTTGGGCAGAACGCTCGTGAGAATTGGCCGGCGTTGGGCAGCCCTGGTCAGCGCCCAGTTCCGCGTGGAGCAGGGCCCTTTCTCGCTCGGGGCATGTTGTGGCCACCCGAAAAACGAGCCGCGACGATGGGGCGCGGCCGGCAGCCGCGGCGCCGGGGAGTTTTCCCCGAGCACAGTGGATGGAGGCGCCGTGGCCGTGCGTCCGCCTCCGCCGTGGCGGGCGGCCGGGGCGCCCCTGGTGGGGGCTGGCCTCTGTATGGAAACGGACTTCTCTCTCACTCCACGGCTAGGACGAAGCCGCGAAAGGTGCCGTTGTGGCCGGGACGGTCGGGGGACTCGTGGCGCGGGACTCAGGGTTCCCCATGGGGAGGCCCCCAGGCTCAGGCCCCTGGCAACGGAAGGCTGAGCAAGCAGGCCCGGGCCCGGGCCCGGCTATCGGGGCTGGCCCGGCCCCAGCTGCCGGCGCCAGGGAGGGGACCCCCGGAGGCTGAGGAGCGGGAGGCGTCGGCCTCCCCGCGGTACGCCTCCCGGAGCTCCTCCTGGCGGTGCCGGAACGCGACGACACGCGGTCCCGGACAGGGCCCCGGGGGGGCCGCCCTGCGGCCCTGTGGTGCCTGAAGTGTGTTCGCCGGGCGTTTTCCGGCCAATTCTCACGAGCGTTCTGCCCAAATCGGGATCAATTTGGGCAGAACGCTCGTGAGAATTGGGCGGCGTTGGGCAGCCCTGGTCAGCGCCCAGTTCCGCGTGGAGCAGGGCCCTTTCTCGCTCGGGGCATGTCGCGGCCACCCGGAAAACGAGCCGCGACGATGGGGCGCGGCCGGCAGCCGCGGCGCCGGATAGTTTTCCCCGAGCAGAGTGGATGGAGGCGCCGTGGCCGGGCGTCCGCCTCCGCCGTGGCGGGCGGCCGGGGCGCCCCTGGAGGGGGCTGGCCTCTGTGGGGAAACGGACTGGTCTCTCACTCCGCGGCTAGGACGAAGCCGCGAAAGGTGCCGTTGTGGCCGGGACGGTCGGGGGACTCGTGGCGCGGGACTCAGGGTTTCCCATGGGGAGGCCCCCAGGCTCAGGCCCCTGGCAACGGAAGGCTGAGCAAGCAGGCCCGGGCCCGGGCCCGGCTTTCGGGGCTGGCCCGGCCCCAGGTGCCGGCGCCAGGGAGGGGACCCCCGGAGGCTGAGGAGCGGGAGGCGTCGGCCTCCCCGCGGCACGCCTCCCGGAGATCCTCCTGGCGGTGCCGGAACGCGACGACCCGCGATCCCGGACAGGGCCCCGGGGGGGGCCTCCCTGCGGCCTTGTGGTGCCCGAAGTGTGTTCGCCGGGCGTTTTCCGGCCAATTCTCACGAGCGTTCTGCCCAAATCGGGATCGATTTGGGCAGAATGCTCGTGAGAATTGGCCGGCGTTGGGCAGCCCTGGTCAGCGCCCAGTTCCGCGTGGAGCAGGGCCCTTTCTCGCTCGGGGCATGTCGTGGCCACTCGGAAAACGAGCCGCGACGATCGGGCGCGGCCGGCAGCCGCGGCGCCGGGGAGTTTTCCCCGAGCAGAGTGGATGGAGGCGCCGTGGCCGGGCGTCCGCCTCCGCCGTGGCGGGCGGCCGGGGCGCCCCTGGAGGGGGCTGGCCTCTGTGGGGAAACGGACTGGTCTCTCACTCCGCGGCTAGGACGAAGCCGCGAAAGGTGCCGATGTCGCCGGGACGGTCGGGGGACTCGTGGCGCGGGACTCAGGGTTCCCCGTGGGGAGGCCCCAGGCTCAGGCCCCTGGCAACGGAAGGCTGAGCAAGCATGCCCGGGCCCGGGCTCGGCTTTCGGGGCTGGCCCGGCCCCAGCTACCGGCGCCAGGGAGGGGACCGCAGGAGGCTGAGGAGCGGGAGGCGTCGGCCTCCCCGCGGCACGCCTCCCGGAGCTCCTCCTGGCGGTGCCGGAACGCGAGGACACGCGGTCCGGACAGGGCCCCGGGGGGGGCCCCCCTGCGGCCCTGTGGTGCCCGAAGTGTGTTCGCCGGGCGTTTTCCGGCCAATTCTCACGAGCGTTCTGCCCAAATCGGGATCGATTTGGGCAGAACACTCGTGAGAATTGGCCGGCGTTGGGCAGCCCTGGTCAGCGCCCAGTTCCGCGTGGAGCAGGGCCTTTTCTCGCTCGGGGCATGTCGCGGCCACCCGGAAAACGACCCGCGACGATGGGGCGCGGCCGGCAGCCGCGGCACCGGGGAGTTTTCCCCGAGCAGAGTGGATGGAGGCGCCGTGGCCGGGCGTCCGCCTCCGCCGTGGCGGGCGGCCGGGGCGCCCCTGGAGGGGGCTGGCCTCTGTGGGGAAACGGACTGGTCTCTCACTCCGCGGCTAGGACGAAGCCGCGAAAGGTGCCGTTGTCACCGGGATGGTCGGGGGACTCGTGGCGCGGGACTCAGGGTTCCCCATGGGGAGGCCCCCAGGCTCAGGCCCCTGGCAACGGAAGGCTGAGCAAGCAGGCCCGGGCCCGGGCCCGGCTTTCGGGGCTGGCCCGGCCCCAGCTGCCGGCGCCAGGGAGGGGACCCCTGGAGGTTGAGGAGCGGGAGGCGTTGGCCTCCCCGTGGCACGCCTATCGGAGCTCCTCCTGGCGGGGCCGGAACGCGACGACACGCGGTCCCGGACAGGGCCCCGGGGGGGGCCGCCCTGCGGCCCTGTGGTGCCCGAAGTGTGTTCGCCGGGCGTTTTCCGGCCAATTCTCACGAGCGTTCTGCCCAAATCGGGATCGATTTGGGCAGAACGCTCGTGAGAATTGGCCGGCGTTGGGCAGCCCTGGTCAGCGCCCAGTTCCGCGTGGAGCAGGGCCCTTTCTCGCTCGGGGCATGTCGCGGCCACCCGGAAAACGAGCCGCGACGATGGGGCGCGGCCGGCAGCCGCGGCGCCGGGGAGTTTTCCCCGAGCAGAGTGGATGGAGGCGCCGTGGCCGGGCGTCCGCCTCCGCCGTGGCGGGCGGCCGGGGCGCCCCTGGAGGGGGCTGGCCTCTGTGTGGAAACGGACTGGTCTCTCACTCCGCGGGTAGGACGAAGCCGCGAAAGGTGCCGTTGTGGCCGGAACGGTCGGGGGACTCGTGGCGCGGGACTCAGGGTTCCCCATGTGGAGGCCCCCAGGCTCAGGCCCCTGGCAACGGAAGGCTGAGCAAGCAGGCCAGGGCCGGGGCCCGGCTTTCGGGGCTGGCCCGGCCCCAGCTGCCGGCGCCAGGGAGGGGACCCCCGGAGGCTGAGGAGCGGGAGGCGTCGGCCTCCCCGCGGCACGCCTCCCGGAGCTTCTCCTGGCGGTGCCGGAACGCGACGACACGCGGTCCCGGACAGGGCACCGGGGGGGCCGCCCTGCGGACCTGTGGTGCCCGAAGTGTGTTCGCCAGGCGTTTTCCGGCCAATTCTCACGAGCGTTCTGCCCAAATCGGGATCGATTTGGGCAGAACAGTCGTGAGAATTGGCCGGCGTTGGGCAGCCCTGGTCAGCGCCCAGTTCCGCGTGGAGCAGGGCCCTTTCTCGCTCGGGGCATGTCGCGGCCACCCGGAAAACGAGCCGCGACGATGGGGCGCGGCCGGCAGCCGCGGCGCCGGGGAGTTCTCCCCGAGCAGAGTGGATGGAGGCGCCGTGGCCGGGCGTCCGCCTCCGCCGTGGCGGGCGGCCGGGGCGCCCCTGGAGGGGGCTGGCCTCTGTGGGAAACGGACTGGTCTCTCACTCCGCGGCTAGGACGAAGCCGCGAAAGGTGCCGTTGTCGCCGGGACGGTCGGGGGACTCGTGGCGCGGGACTCAGGGTTCCCCATGGGGAGGCCCCCAGGCTCAGGCCCCTGGCAACGGAAGGCTGAGCAAGCAGGCCCGGGCCCGGGCCCGGCTTTCGGGGCTGGCCCGGCCCCAGCTGCCGGCGCCAGGGAGGGGACCCCCGGAGGCTGAGGAGCGGGAAGCGTCGGCCTCCCCGTGGCACGCCTATCGGAGCTCCTCCTGGCGGTTCCGGAACGCGACGACACGCGGTCCCGGACAGGGCCCCGGGGGGGGCCGCCCTGCGGCCCTTGGTGCCCGAAGTGTGTTCGCCGGGAGTTTTCCGGCCAATTCTCACGAGCGTTCTGCCCAAATCGGGATCGATTGGGGCAGAACGCTCGTGAGAATTGGCCGGCGTTGGGCAGCCCTGGTCAGCGCCCAGTTCCGCGTGGAGCAGGGCCCTTTCTCGCTCGGGGCATGTCGCAGCCACCTGGAAAACGAGCCGCGACGATGGGGCGCGGCCGGCAGCCGCGGCGCCGGGGAGTTTTCCCCGAGCAGAGTGGATGGAGGCGCCGTGGCCGGGCGTCCACCTCCGCCGTGGCGGGCGGCCGGGGCGCCCCTGGAGGGGGCTGGCCTCTGTGGGGAAACGGACTGGTCTCTCACTCCGCGACTAGGACGAAGCCGCGAAAGGTGCCGGTGTGGACGGGACGGTCGGGGGACTCGTGGCGCGGGACTCAGTGTTCCCCGTGGGGAGGCCCCAGGCTCAGGACCCTGGCAACGGAAGGCTGAGCAAGCAGGTCCGGGCCTGGGCCCGGCTTACGGGGCTGGCCCGGCCCCAGCTGCCGGCGCCAGGGAGGGGACCCCCGGAGGCTGAGGAGCGGGAGGCGTCGGCCGCCCCGCGGCACGCCTTCCGGATCTCCTCCTGGCGGTGCCGGAACGCGATGACACGCGATCCCGGACAGGGCCACGGGGGGGGCGGCCCGGCGGCCCTGTGGTGCCCGAAGCGTGTTCGCCGGGCGTTTTCCGGCCAATTCTCACGAGCGTTCTGCCCAAATACGGATCGATTTGGGCAGAACGCTCGTGAGAATTGGCCGGCGTTGGGCAGCCCTGGTCAGCGCCCAGTTCCGCGTGGAGCAGGGCCCTTTCTCGCTCGGGGCATGTCGCGGCCACCCGGAAAACGAGCCGTGACGATGGGGCGCGGCCGGCAGCCGCGGCGCCGGGGAGTTTTCCCCGAGCAGAGTGGATGGAGGCGCCGTGGCCGGGCGTCCGCCTCCGCCGTGGCGGGCGGCCGGGGCGCCCCTGGAGGGGGCTGGCCTCTGTGGGGAAACGGACTGGTCTCTCACTCCGCGGCTAGGACGAAGCCGCGAAAGTTGCCGTTGTCGCCGGGACGGTCGGGGGACTCGTGGCGCGGGACTCAGGGTTCCCCATGGGGAGGCCCCCAGGCTCAGGCCCCTGGCAACGGAAGGCTGAGCAAGCAGGCCCGGGCCCGGGCCCGGCTTTCGGGGCTGGCCCGGCCCCAGCTGCCGGAGCCAGGGAGGGGAACCCCGGAGGCTGAGGAGCGGGAGGCGTCGGCCTCCCGCGGCACGCCTCCCGGAGCTCCTCCTGGCTGTGCCGGAACGCGACGACACGCGATCCCGGACAGGGCCCCGGGGGGGCGGCCCGGCGGCCCTGTGGTGCCCGAAGCGTGTTCGCCGGGCGTTTTCCGGCCAATTCTCACGAGCGTTCTGCCCAAATCGGGATCAATTTGGGCAGAACGCTCGTGAGAATTGGCCGGCGTTGGGCAGCCCTGGTCACCGCCCAGTTCCGCGTGGAGCAGGGCCCTTTCTCGCTCGGGGCATGTCGCAGCCACCCGGAAAACGAGCCGCGACGATGGGGCGCGGCCGGCAGCCGCGGCGCCGGGGAGTTTTCCCCGAGCAGAGTGGATGGTGACGCCGTGGCCGGGCGTCCGCCTCTGCCGTGGCGGGTGGCCGGGGCGCCCCTGGAGGGGGCTGGCCTCTGTGGGGAAACGGACTGGTCTCTCACTCCGCGGCTAGGACGAAGCCGCGAAAGGTGCCGTTGTCGCCGGGACGGTCGTGGGACTCGTGGCGCGGGACTCAGGGTTCCCCATGGGGAGGCCCCCGGCTCAGGCCCCTGGCAACGGAAGGCTGAGCAAGCAGGCCCGGGCCCGGGCCCGGCTTTCGGGGCTGGCCCGGCCCCAGCTGCCGGCGCCAGGGAGGGGACCCCCGGAGGCTGAGGAGCGGTAGGCGTCGGCCGCCCCGCGGCACGCCTTCCGGAGCTCCTCCTGGCGGTGCCGGAACGCGACGACACGCGATCCCGGACAGGGCCCCGGGGGGGCGGCCCGGCGGACCTGTGGTGCCCGAAGCGTGTTCGCCGGGCGTTTTCCGGCCAATTCTCACGAGCGTTCTGCCCAAATCGGGATCGATTTGGGCAGAATGCCCGTGAGAATTGGCCGGCGTTGGGCAGCCCTGGTCAGCGCCCAGTTCCGCGTGGAGCAGGGCCCTTTCTCGCTCGGGGCATGTCGCAGCCACCCGGAAAACGAGCCGCGACGATGGGGCGCGGCCGGCAGCCGCGGCGCCGGGGAGATTTCCCCGAGCAGAGTGGATGGAGGCGCCGTGGCCGGGCGTCCGCCTCCGCCGTGGCGGGCGGCCGGGGCGCCCCTGGAGGGGGCTGGCCTCTGTGGAGAAACGGACTGGTCTCTCACTCCGCGGCTAGGACGAAGCCGCGAAAGGTGCCGTTGTCGCCGGGACGGTCGGGGGACTCGTGGCGCGGGACTCAGGGTTCCCCATGGGGATGCCCCCAGGCTCAGGCCCCTGGCAACAGAAGGCTGAGCAAGCAGGCCCGGGCCCGGGCCCGGCTTTCGGGGCTGACCCGGCACCAGCTGCCGGAGCCAGGGAGGGGACCCCCGGAGGCTGAAGAGCGGGAGGCGTCGGCCTCCCCGCTGCACGACTCCCGGAGCTCCTCCTGGCGGTGCCGGAACGCGACGACACGCGGTCCCGGACAGGGCCCCGGGGGGGCCGCCCTGCGGCCCTGTGGTGCCCGAAGTGTGTTCGCCGGACGTTTTCCGGCCAATTCTCACGAGCGTTCTGCCCAAATCGGGATCGATTTGGGCAGAACGCTCGTGAGAATTGGCCGGCGTTGGGCAGCCCTGGTCAGCGCCCAGTTCCGCGTGGAGCAGGGCCCTTTCTCACTCGGGGCATGTCGCGGCCACCCGGAAAACGAGCCGCGACGATGGGGCGCGGCCGGCAGCCGCGGCGCCGGGGAGTTTTCCCCGAGCAGAGTGGATGGAGGCGCCGTGGCCGGGCCTCCGCCTCCGCCGTGGCGGGCGGCCGGGGCGCCCCTGGAGGGGGCTGGCCTCTGTGTGGAAACGGACTGCTCTCTCACTCCGCGGCTAGGACGAAAACGCGAAAGGTGCCGTTGTGGCCGGGACGGTCGGGGGACTCGTGGCGCGGGACTCAGGGTTCCTCATGGGGAGGCCCCCAGGCTCAGGCCCCTGGCAACGGAAGGCTGAGCAAGCAGGCCCGGGCCCGGGCCCGGCTATCGGGGCTGGCCCGGCCCCAGCTGCCGGCGCCAGGGAGGGGACCCCCGGAGGCTGAGGAGCGGGAGGCGTCGGCCTCCCCGCGGCACGCCTCCCGGAGCTCCTCCTGGCGGTGCCGGAACGCGACGACACGCGGTCCCGGACAGGGCCCCGGGGGGGCCGCCCTGCGGCCCTGTGGTGCCCGAAGTGTGTTCGCCGGGCGTTTTCCGGCCAATTCTCACGAGCGTTCTGCCCAAATCGGGATCGATTTGGGCAGAACGCTCGTGAGAATTGGCCGGCGTTGGGCAGCCCTGGTCAGCGCCCAGTTCCGCGTGGAGCAGGGCCCTTTCTCGCTCGGGGCATGTCGCGGCCACCCGGAAAACGAGCCGCGACGATGGGGCGCGGCCGGCAGCCGCGGCGCCGGGGAGTTTTCCCCGATCAGAGTGGATGGAGGCGCCGTGGCCGGGCGTCCGCCTCCGCCGTGGCGGGCGGCCGGGGCGCCCCTGGAGGGGGCTGGCCTCTGTGGGGAAACGGATTGGTCTCTCACTCCGCGGCTAGGACGAAGCCGCGAAAGGTGCCGTTGTGGCCGGGACGGTCGGGGGACTCGTGGCGCGGGACTCAGTGTTCCCCATGGGGAGGCCCCCAGGCTCAGGCCCCTGGCAACAGAAGGCTGAGCAAGCAGGCCCGGGCCCGGGCCCGGCTTTCGGGGCTGGCCCGGCCCCAGCTGCCGGCGCCAGGGAGTGGACCCCCGGAGGCTGAGGAGCGGGAGGCGTCGGCCTCCCCGCGGCACGCCTCCCGGAGCTCCTCCTGGCGGTGCCGGAACGCGAAGACACGCGATCCCGGACTGGGCCCCGGAGGGGGCCGCCCTGCGGCCTTGTAGTACCCGAAGTGTGTTCGCCGGGCGTTTTCCGGCCAATTCTCACGAGCGTTCTGCCCAAATCGGGATCGATTTGGGCAGAACGCTCGTGAGAATTGGCCGGCGTTGGGCAGCCCTGGTCAGCGCCCAGTTCCGCGTGGAGCAGGGCCCTTTCTCGCTCGGGGCATGTCGTGGCCACCCGGAAAACGAGCCGCGACGATCGGGCGCGGCCGGCAGCCGCGGCGCCGGGGAGTTTTCCCGAGCAGAGTGGATGGAGGCGCCGTGGCCGGGCGTCCGCCTCCGCCGTGGCGGGCGGTCGGGGCGCCCCTGGAGGGGGCTGGCCTCTGTGGGGAAACGGACTGGTCTCTCACTCCGCGGCTAGGACGAAGCCGCGAAAGGTGCCGTTGTGGCCGGGACGGTCGGGGGACTCGTGGCGCGGGACTCAGGGTTCCCCGTGGGGAGGCCCCAGGCTCAGGACCCTGGCAACGGAAGGCTGAGCAAGCAGGCCCGGGCCCGGGCCCGGCTGTCGGGGCTGGCCCGGCCCCAGCTGCCGGCGCCAGGGAGGGGACCCCGGAGGCTGAGGAGCGGGAGGCGTCGGCCTCCCCGCGGCACGCCTCCCGGAGCTCCTCCTGGCGGTGCCGGAACGCGACGACACGCGGTCCCGGACAGGGCCACGGGTGGGGCCGCCCTGCGGCCCTGTGGTGCCCGAAGTGTGTTCGCCGGGCGTTTTCCGGCCAATTCTCACGAGCGTTCTGCCCAAATCGGGATCGATTTGGGCAGAACGCTCGTGAGAATTGGCCGGCGTTGGGCAGCCCTGGTCAGCGCCCAGTTCCGCGTGGAGCAGGGCCCTTTCTCGCTCGGGGCATGTCGCGGCCACCCGGAAAACGAGCCGTGACGATGGGGCGCGGCCGGCCGCCGCGGCGCCGGGGAGTTTTCCCCGAGCAGAGTGGATGGAGGCGCCGTGGCCGGGCGTCCGCCTCCGCCGTGGCGGGCGGCCGGGGCGCCCCTGGAGGGGGCTGGCCTCTGTGGGGAAACGGACTGGTCTCTCACTCCGCGGCTAGGACGAAGCCGCGAAAGGTGCCGTTGTGGCCGGGACGGTCGGGGGACTCGTGGCGCGGGACTCAGGGTTCCCCATAGGGAGGCCCCCAGGCTCAGGCCCCTAGCAACGGAAGGATGAGCAAGCAGGCCCGGGCCCGGGCCCGGCTTTCGGGGCTGGCCCGGCCCCAGCTGCCGGCGCCAGGGAGGGGACCCCCGGAGGCTGAGGAGCGGGAGGCGTCGGCCTCCCCGCAGCACGCCTCCCGGAGCTCCTCCTGGCGGTGCCGGAACGCGACGACACGCGATCCCGGACAGGGCCCCGGAGGGGGCCGCCCTGCGGCCTTGTAGTACCCGAAGTGTGTTCGCCGGGCGTTTTCCGGCCAATTCTCACGAGCGTTCTGCCCAAATCGGGATCGATTTGGGCAGAACGCTCGTGAGAATTGGCCGGCGTTGGGCAGCCCTGGTCAGCGCCCAGTTCCGCGTGGAGCAGGGCCCTTTCTCGCTCGGGGCATGTCGTGGCCACCCGGAAAAGGAGCCGCGACGATCGGGCGCGGCCGGCAGCCGCGGCGCCGGGGAGTTTTCCCCGAGCAGAGTGGATGGAGGCGCCGTGGCCGGGCGTCCGCCTCCGCCGTGGCGGGCGGCCGGGGCGCCCCTGGAGGGGGCTGGCCTCTGTGGGGAAACGGACAGGTCTCTCACTCCGCGGCTAGGACGAAGCCGCGAAAGGTGCCGTTGTCGCCGGGACGGTCGGGGGACTCGTGGCGCGGGACTCAGGGTTCCCCATGGGGAGGCCCCCAGGCTCAGGCCCCTGGCAACGGAAGGCTGAGCAAGCAGGCCCGGGCCCGGGCCCGGCTTTCGGGGCTGGCCCGGCCCCAGCTGCCGGCGCCAGGGAGGGAACCCCCGGAGGCTGAGGAGCGGGAGGCGTCGGCCTCCCCTCGGCACGCCTCCCGGAGCTCCTCCTGGCGGTGCCGGAACGCGACGACACGCGATCCCGGACAGGGCCCCGGAGGGGGCCGCCCTGCGGCCTTGTAGTACCCGAAGTGTGTTCGCCGGGCGTTTTCCGGCCAATTCTCACGAGCGTTCTGCCCAAATCGGGATCGATTTGGGCAGAACGCTCGTGAGAATTGGCCGGCGTTGGGCAGCCCTGGTCAGCGCCCAGTTCCGCGTGGAGCAGGACCCTTTCTCGCTCGGGGCATGTCGTGGCCACCCGGAAAACGAGCCGCGACGATCGGGCGCGGCCGGCAGCCGCGGTGCCGGGGAGTTTTCCCCGAGCAGAGTGGATGGAGGCGCCGTGGCCGGGCGTCCGCCTCCGCCGTGGCGGGCGGCCGGGGCGCCCCTGGAGGGGGCTGGCCTCTGTGGGGAAACGGACTGGTCTCTCACTCCGCGGCTAGGACGAAGCCGCGAAAGGTGCCGTTGTCGCCGGGACGGTCGGGGGACTCGTGGCGCGGGACTCAGGGTTCCCCTTGGGGAGGCCCCAGGCTCAGGACCCTGGCAGCGGAAGGCTGAGCAAGCAGGCCCGGGCCCGGGCCCGGCTGTCGGGGCTGGCCCGGCCCCAGCTGCCGGCGCCAGGGAGGGGACCCCCGGAGGCTGAGGAGCGGGAGGCGTCGGCCTCCCCGCGGCACGCCTCCCGGAGCTCCTACTGGCGGTGCCGGAACGCGACGACACGCGGTCCCGGACAGGGCCACGGGGGGGGCCGCCCTGCGGCCCTGTGGTGCCCGAAGTGTGTTCGCCGGGCGTTTTCCGGCCAATTCTCACGAGCGTTCTGCCCAAATCGGGATCGATTTGGGCAGAACGCTCGTGAGAATTGGCCGGCGTTGGGCAGCCCTGGTCAGCGCCCAGTTCCGCGTGGAGCAGGGCCCTTTCTCGCTCGGGGCATGTCGCGGCCACCCGGAAAACGAGCCGTGACGATGGGGCGCGGCCGGGCGCCGCGGCGCCGGGGAGTTTTCCCCGAGCAGAGTGGATGGAGGCGCCGTGGCCGGGCGTCCGCCTCCGCCGTGGCGGGCGGCCGGGGCGCCCCTGGAGGGGGCTGGCCTCTGTGGGGAAACGGACTGGTCTCTCACTCCGCGGCTAGGACGAAGCCGCGAAAGGTGCCGTTGTGGCCGGGACGGTCGGGGGACTCGTGGCGCGGGACTCAGGGTTACCCATGGGGAGGCCCCCAGGCTCAGGCCCCTGGCAACGGAAGGCTGAGCAAGCAGGCCCGGGCCCGGGCCCGGCTTTCGGGGCTGGCCCGGCCCCAGCTGCCGGCGCCAGGGAGGGGACCCCCGGAGGCTGAGGAGCGGGAGGCGTCGGCCTCCCCGCAGCACGCCTCCCGGAGCTCCTCCTGGCGGTGCCGGAACGCGACGACACGCGATCCCGGACAGGGCCCCGGAGGGGGCCGCCCTGCGGCCTTGTAGTACCCGAAGTGTGTTCGCCGGGCGTTTTCCGGCCAATTCTCACGAGCGTTCTGCCCAAATCGGGATCGATTTGGGCAGAACGCTCGTGAGAATTGGCCGGCGTTGGGCAGCCCTGGTCAGCGCCCAGTTCCGCATGGAGCAGGGCCCTTTCTCGCTCGGGGCATGTCGCGGCCACCCGGAACACGAGCCACGACGATGGAACCAGATGGGCCTTCATATTTATACTGACCTATATACTTACTGGAGTCCATTATGGAAAGATTTCCATCTGGGTGTGAGGCTGAGTCCTGTGGTATTGCTCAGGCATCCCCAAATCCTAGGGCTTTGGAGCCCACCCTTAGGGGACGGAGACATGAGAACCCAAGCTAGGGATAGAGTTAGGGCCGAAGGACATTGCAGGCCCAAACAGCTGACAGTGTGTGTGGTTCCTAGAGGCTGGAATTAAGGATGAGTGTTCTGGTTCTGGTCAGGCACAGGGTTTGTGACCTAGAGGCCACTGAAATTGGGGGTTTGCTGGTATAGGCTCAGATGGGCAGGCATTTTAATCCTGCTTTGAATACTTTCTAGAGGTCTACATGGCACGCTTTCCTCCTGTCTGTTAGGATGAGTCCTGTGGTATGGCTAAGGTGACCCCAGTCCGTGGGGTAGGGAGCCAGACCCCTAGGAATTGAATGCTCAGAACACAAACTAAGCTTCAGTTAGGGGTTAGGAGCATGGCAGGCCCAATCTGATGGTGGTGTGGCAAGCTATCCAGAGGGCTGAGTACAGAGGGATGGATAGAGTAAGTGTCAGGTTCAGGTTTGTGTCCAGCTGCTGACTCTGGGTGAACTCAGTGGTGCGTGGCAGATTTCTCCTGCTCAGAATCCTTTGCAGAGTCCCAAATGGTATGGTTTCCTTCTGGGTGGCAGGCAGAGATCTCAAATCTTGCTCAGGGGTCCCCATCCGTGGGACTTGGGTGCCAGTCCTCTGGGGACAGAGCATGAAACCCCAACCTAGGGTTGGGGCTAGGTCCCAGCAACATGACAGGCCTGATTTGCTGGTGCTGTGCAGAGCTCTCACGGGGACTGAGTAGAGAACATGGGTCAGTCTGAGTCAGGCTCCGGGTTGGTGGCCATGGGGGGAAAGGCAGATTTCTCCTGCTCTCAGTCCTTGGCAGAGTTCCAATTCTACTGTTTCCTTCTGGGTTGAAGACAGAGTCCTCTGGCATTTCTCAGGGGTCCCACATATGTGGGGCTTTGGTACCTGTATTCTTGGGACACAAGACAGAAAATGTACCTAAGTTTTGGTTAGGGCTGAGGGTCATGTCAGTCTCAATAGGCCACCCTGAGAGGAGTGACCTGGGGAGCAGAGTTGAGGACGTGGGTCAGTGTGAGTGTTAAGATCCAGGTGTGAACGGGGGGTGCTGAAAGTGGGATAGCCTCAGGGGGCCAAGAAATATTCTGGTATAGTTCAGGTGTAACCCATCAGCGGAGCTTTGGTGTCAATCATCAGAGGACAGAAGACTGAAAACACAACCTAGGGCTTGGAAAAGAGCACAGGGGCATGGCTGGCCTGATCTGCTGGTGCCGAGGCTAGATGTCTGGGGTACTGAGTTGAGGGCCATGGTCAGGTGGTGCATTACGATCTGGGTTTGTGCCTGGGGGGTGGCCGAAGGTGGAGGTGGCTTCAGGGAGCATGAAGATTTCTCCCATTCCGATGGTTCTGTGCAGCTCCAAACAGAACGGTTTCCTCCCGGGTGGCAGACAGAGCACTGGGTTGTGGCTCAGGGGTCCAAATATGGAGGAATTGGGGGACCAGCCTCTGGGGATGAAGACTGAAAATGCAACCTAGGCTTAAGGTTAGGGTCAGGGGCATGGCAGGCCCAATTTGCTGGCACTGAGAAGGGATCCCAGGGGGATGAATTGAGGGCAGAGGTCCGGTGGCATGAGAGGGTCCAGGTTTGTGGTCAGGGGACCGCTGAAGGAGGGGGTTGTGCTCAGGGAGGCATGCAGTTTCTCCCACTCTGAGTGTTCTACTCAGTTTCAAATGGCACGGTTTCCTCCTGGGTGGTAGGCAGGCTGAGTGCCAGCCTCCACATTTGTGGCCCAATAGTGCGCAGAGGGTGGGGGATAGCCTCGGGTGAACCGTGCAGGTTTCTCCCGCTCTGAGGATTCGACACAGCTCCAAACAGCATGGTTTCCTCCTGCATGGTGGACAGAGTCCTGAGGTGTCACTCAGGATTCTTTAATCTTGGGGTCTTGGGGTCAGGACTCTTGGGGATGATACCTGAAAACCAAAATTAGGGATAGGGTTAAGGCCTAGGGCCATGGTAGACCTGATATGCCAGTGCAGAGGCAGGTGCCCTGGTGCGCTGAGTTGAGCTCGGGTGTCAGACGGGGCCTTAGCCTCTAGGTGTGTGTCCAGACGTTCGCATAACCTGGGGGTGACTTCAGGGGTGCATGGAAGTTTCTCCAGCTCTGAGGGTTCAGCGCAGCTCCAAACAGCACAGCGGTGCCCTGCGTGGCAGGCAGATTCCCAGCATGAGTATCAGGCATCCTCAATCCTTGTGACGCAGTATGTGGTCTATTCTGGAGAAGGTTCCATGTGCACTTGAGAAGAATGAGTATTCTGTTGTTTTAGGGTGGAATGTTCTGTATATGTCTATGAGGTCCATCTGGTCCAATGTTTCATTCAATGCTCTTATTTCTTTTTTAATTTTCTGCTTCGATGATCTGTCTATTTCTGAGAGAGGCGTATGAAGATCTCCTACTATTATTGTATTCATATCAATATGACTCTTTATCTTGATTAATAGTTTTCTTATGGAATTGGGTGCTCCCATATTGGGGGCATAGATATTCACAATTGTTAGATCATCTTGGCGGATAGTCCCTTTAAGAATTATGGAGTGTCCTTCTGTATCTCTGACTACAGTCTTTAGTTTAAAATCTAATTTATCTGATATGAGAATCGCTACCCCGGCCTTCTTTTGAGGCCCATTGGCATGAAAGATGCTTCTCCATCCGTTCACGTTCAGTCTGGGTGTATCCTTAGGTTCAAAATGGGTCTCTTGTAGACAACATATGGATGGGTCCTGTCGTTTTATCCAATCTGCAACCCTGTGTCGTTTTATGGGCGCATTTAGGCCATTCACATTGAGAGTGGTTATTGAGAGATAGGTTTTGATTCATGTCATGTTGCCTTTGAAGTCTTTCTGTCTGTAGATTGTTTCTATATTTCTGTTCAATGATATTCTTGGGATTTTTTCTCTTTTATAGGACCCCCCCCTTAATATTTCCTGCAGTGTCGGCTTGCTGGTTGCATAGTCTTTTAAGCCTTGCTGGTCTTGGAAACTCTTTATCTCTCCATCCATTTTAAATGTCAGTCTTGCCGGATAGAGTATTCTTGGTTGCATGTTCTTCTCATTTAGTACTCTGAATATATTTTGCCAGCCCTTCCTGGCTTGCCAGGTCTCTGTGAAAAGGTCTGACGTTATTCTAATGGGCTTGGATGCCCACTCTCACCACTCTTGTTCAACATAGTATTAGAAGTCCTAGCAACGGCAATCAGACAACAAAGAGAAATAAAAGGTATCCAAATTGGCAAGGAAGAAGTCAAACTCTCTCTCTTCGCAGATGACATGATTTTGTATATGGAAAACCCCAAAGACTCCACCCCCAAACTACTAGACTCATACAGCAATTCAGTAACGTGGCAGGATACAAAGTCAATGTACAGAAATCAGTGGCTTTCTTATACACTAACAGTGAAAATACAGAAAGGGAAATTAGAGAATCGATTCCATTTACTAGAGCACCAAGAACCATAAGATACCTGGGAATAAACCTAACCAAAGAGGTAAAGGATCTGTACTCGAGGAACTACAGAACACTCATGAAAGAAATTGAAGAAGACCCAAAAAGATGGAAGACAATTCCATGCTCTTGGATTGGAAGAATAAACATTGTTAAAATGTTTATACTGCCTAGAGCAATCTATGCTTTTAATGCCATTCCGATCAAAATTCCACCGGTAGTTTTCAAAGAGCTGGAGCCAATAATCCTAAAATTTGTATGGAATCAGAAGAGACCCCGAATTGCTAAGGCAATGTTGAAAAACAAAAACAAAACTGGCGGCATCACGTTACCCGATTTTAAGCTTTACTACAAAGCTGCGATCACCAAGACAGCGTGGCCCTGGCATAAAAACAGACACATAGACCAGTGGAACAGAGTGGAGAGCCCAGATATGGACCCTCAACTCCACGGTGAAATAATGTTCGACAAAACAGGAAAAAATATTCAATGGAAAAAAAGACAGTCTCTTCAATCAATGGTGCTGGGAAAACTGGACAGCTATATGTAGAATAATGAAACTCAACCATTCTCTTACACTCGAAATGGATAAAAGACCTCATCATGAGACAGGAATCCATCAGAATCCTAGAGGAGAACATAGGCAGTAACCTCTTCGATATCAGCCACAGCAACTTCTTTCAAGATATGTCTCCAAAGGCCAAGGAAACAAAAGCGAAAATAAACTTTTGGCACTTCATCAAGATCAAAAGCTTCTGCACAGCAAAGGAAACAGTCCACCAAACAAAAAGGCAACCCACGGAATGGGAGAAGATATTTGCAAATGACAGTACAGACAAAAGGTTGATATCCAGGATCTAGAAAGAACTTCTCAAACTCAACACACACAAAACAGAGAATCATATCCAAAAATGGGCAGAAGATATGAACAGACACTTCTCCAACGAAGACATACAAATGGCTATCAGACACATGAAAAAATGTTCATCATCACTAGCCATCAGGGAGATTCAAATGAAAACCACATTGAGATACCACCTGACACCAGTTAGAATGGCCAAAATGAGCAAGACAGGAAACAACGTGTGTTGGAGAGGATGTGGAGAAAGGGGAACCCTCTTACACTGTTGGTGGGAATGCAAGTTGGTGCAGCCACTTTGGAGAACAGTGTGGAGATTCCTCCAGAAATTAAGAATAGAGCTTCCCTATGACCCTGCAATTGCACTGCTGGGTATTTACCCCAAAGATACAGATGTAGTGAAAAGAAGGGCCATCTGTACCCCAATGCTTATTGTAGCAATGGCTATGCTCACCAAACTGTGGAAAGAACCAAGATGCCCTTCAACGGATGAATGGATAAGGAAGATGTGGTCCATATACGCAATGGAGTATTATGCCTCCATCAGAAAGGATGAATACCCAACTTTTGTAGCAACATGGACGGGACTGGAAGAAATTATGCTGAGCGAAATAAGTCAAGCAGAGAGAGAGTCATGTATCATATGGTCTCCCTTATTTGTGGAGCATAGCAAATAACACGGAGGACATAGGGAGATGGAGAGGAGAGGGAGTTGAGAGAAACTGGAAGGGGAGATGAACCATGAGAGACTATGGACTCTGAAAAACAACCAGAGGGTTTTGGAGGGGCAGGGTGGGGTGGGAGTTTGAGGAATCAGGTGGTGGTTAATAGGGAGGGCACGTACTGCATGGAGCACTGGGTGTGATGCCAAAACAATGAACACTGTTATGCTGTAAATAAACAAATAAAAAAAAAAATGAGTCTATGGAAGGCCCGGCAGTGCCAGTTCACTCCACTGGAGGGAGTGGTGAGCCGTGGTGTGAGATACCCTGGAAGGCATGGCGATGCTGCTTGCCACCACTGGAGGCAGCGGCGAGCTGCCATGGGAAACACACCTGAAGAGGAGTCAGTGCAGCTTGCTGGCTCTGAAGGCAGGGCGGAGGTGCCCGGTGAGAGACCCTGAAACGTGAGGCACTACAGCTTATTTTTACAGGACGGAGTGGTGAGCTGTATAGTCTCTGTTTCTCCAGGCTCAAGGGTGGTGGTAAGAATTGATGGAGCCTGTCCCCCACTCAGCATTGTGCCCTCTTTCCCCAGGTTTGCTGGTAATGTGCTGTCAGGATGGTTCAGGAGGGTCCTCCCAGTTGGGCTCTGGAGCCAGGGGAACCAAACCCGACTCATGGTGCATTTGGAACCGAGGAGCTGAGTGTTTGTTTGGAAAAGTATGTTTGTTTCTCCAAAAAGGACAAGGGCATTGACCAGCTTGAGAGGGAAGTGAATGACCAGTTAAGAAACAAGCCTGTGTCTCTCCTTCTCCCAGGAATCAGAGCAGATGTGCAGGCTTTAGGTGGGAGACGCCTGCTTATCTGCACCTGACAACCCTTCTTCACTCTGGCTCCATGAGACCTGAAGTTTGGAAGTCAGCGTCTGAGTCAGTCATGCAGCTTGTCCCAGGACGTCAGTGTTCAGAGAAAACAGCAGGCCTGTGGGTGACAATGTCACATCCATGCCAGGATGGCAGGTAAAAATTCCCTTTCACCCCAAATTTCCTGGGCTTTTCTCTTGTCTCCAGTGGAGCTCACAAATGGCACCCTGAACCAGCTGTAAGCAATCTCGTGTGGGTGCCAGAGCTCCTGAGTTTCTCTGCAGGGAGCACCTGGCAGGGATCTCATTTTCTGTTTATTTCTGGCTTACAAAGGTATTTGGAACATCTCTTTCCTAGGAAATCCCTTGGATTCGAAAGAGAAGGTGAGATTGACTTGGTGTGCCTTTTGAACATAGAAAGTATTCCTTCACCGAACAGTGTTTACTCCACTGGGCCTAGACTCTGGTGGAACGGCTGGCATCTAGAGTGAGGTGGCTGTTTGTGGTCAGATAGAGACTTGGATGATGGCTTCTTCTTTGTCCAAGGTGATGTATCCTAATGGATTCGTCTTTGAATCCAAAGAGTTCCAATGAGGGCAGAGGGAAAATTCAAAATGATTCCAAGGAGTCTTGGACAATTTAAAAGGGATGCTTGTCTTCCTAGGTTCACTCAAACGGCTATATATGGTTGGACATGCTGTATTTTCTCTGCAGTTTCATGGGTAGTGAAGTCAGAAGGAGAGTCTTTGGGAATTTCCCTGGGTAAAGGCACTCTGTTGGCTTCAAGGGACTTGGTGTCAGGAACCCTGGGCTGAATTTCTGTGGCTGCTTTCCTGATGCTCAGTGAGTCAGGTTTTCCCACAGGTTTTATATTTCCTCCTTAGGAAATTGCTGGCAGGGAATGTTCTGTTTAAAGTGGAACCCTCGGGGGCACCTGTGTGGCTCAGTGGGTTAAGCCACTGCCTTCGGCTCAGGTCATGGTCTCAGGGTCCTGAGATCGAGCCCCGCATTGGGCTCTCTGCTCAGCGGGGAGTCTGCTTCGTCCTCTCTCTCTGCCTGCCTCTCTGCCTACTTGTGACCTCTGTCAAATAAATAAATAAAATCTAAAAAAAAAAAAAACAAAACCCAAAACCGGGACCCTCCTACATTGTTGGTGGGCCTGCGTGTTGTTGCAGCCACTCTTGGAAAGAATACAGTCTGTCCTCCAAAAGCTAAGAACTGAACAACAGTAGGATCCAGCAATTGTCCTCCTAGTTATTTCCCTAAAGGGCACAAAAATGCACATTCAGTGGGGTATAAGCACCGTGATATTTACAGCAGCATTTTCAACCATTGTAAAACAATGGAGGGAGACCAAATGTCCATTCACTGATGAGTGATATATATATATATATATATATATATATATATATATATCACTCGTATATATCATATGTGTGTGTGTGTGTGTGTGTATGTGTATTCATTCTCCCACATCTTCTTAATGGAATAGGATCCAGGTTCAAAAAGGATGAAATCTTACCATCTGCAAGGATGTGGATGGATCTACAGTGGATTTAGCTAAGTAAAATCAGTAAGAAAAGACCAATAGCCTATATCTTGACCTCTATGGAATTTCAGAAAGAAAACAGATGAACATAGTGAGGGGAGAAAGGCCAATGAGGAAACAGACTCTAACCTAGAGCAAAATCGAGGGTTGCTAGGGGGCAGGGGTGTGGGGCGAAGGGTTAAGTGGGTGACAGCTATTAGGGAGAGTACTTGTTGTGATGAGCTCTGGGTGTTCTATGCAGGTGAGGAATCACAAAATCCTACCCCTGAAGGAGAGGAATGAACATTGCATGGAAACGAATTGGAATTGAAGTCAATGAAGAAAAGAAGACCATGTTCTACTTCATGAAGACTGAGGTCAAACTGGAATGACTTTTGCTCTCCTGTTCTGTAGCTGTTCATTATGAAACACTCTCTGGCAGGATACACTAGTTTCCTATTGCATAAGGAGCCCTCAGAAAGTTGCCATGAAAGATTTAGATCTCAGAGCATGTACATGTTCCATTGATATGTTACTTTCAGTTTGCCCAGGTGCAAAGGTAAGTGGAGAGAAATAGGGCTGAAGAGGAAAGGAGGTATTAAGCATTCAAGAGGTAGCCTTCCCCTTTCTCATGAATGCCTGGGCCAGTGTAAATTGGGAAGAAGGAGGGGGGATCCCAGAGCTTTGCCGCAGACAGGGGAGTTCTAGGTCTGCCTAGAGCTGGTGGTGTCCATGAGCAGAGCTGAGCTAGTGGCGTGGCAGGCCCGAACTGCTGGTGTTGAGGTGAGTTCCCCAAGGAGCTGAGTTGAGAATGGGGGTCAGGTGGTGAATCAGGCTCTGGGTTTGTGGCCAGGGGGCTGCAGAATGTGGGGGAGTCCTAATGGGGTCATGCAGGTTTCTCTGGCTCTGAGGGTTCTGCACAGCTCCAAAGGGACAAGTTTCCTGCTGGGTGGCAGGGGGACTCCTACAGTGTGGCTCCAAGTTTACCAATCTAGAGGGCTTGGTGGATAGGCCCCTGGGGAAGGAAGCCTGAAAATGCAACATAGGGTTAAGGGTAATGGGCTGGGCAGGACAGGCCTGATCAGCCTACACAGAGGTGAGATACCCTCAGAATTGAGTTGAGGAAATGCATCCTGCAATGCAGAAGAGTCAGGGTTTCTGGCCAGAGGGACGGCTGATCGTGGGGGTGGCTTTAGAGGGGCATGCTGGTTTCTCCCTCTCTGAGGAAACTTTGGAGCTCCAAATGTCATGGCTTCCCCCTGCATGGCATTCAGGTTTCTGCCTTGTTACAGGGGGGTCCTGAATCTGGGGAGTTTGGGGGCCAGGCCTCTTGGGATGGAAGCCCGAAATCAGAAACTAGAGCTACGGTAAGGGCGTAGGGGCATGGCATGCTCAATCTGCTACTGCTGAGGTGGGCTCCCTGGTGGGCTGACTTCAGGGTGGGTATCAGGTGGCATGTCAGACTCAGAGTTTGTGTCCAGGGATGCCACAGAAGCTGGGCGTGACCTCAGGGTTGCATGCAGGTTTCTCCTACCCTGAGGGTTCTGCAGAGCTCCAAATGGCATGGTTTCCTCCTGTGTGGCAGACGCAGTCCTGGGGTGTCACTGAGGAATCCTTAATCTCTACTGGCATGAATCTCGGAGGTGCCCAATCTGGCGGGCTTGGGGGACAGGCCTCTGTTCATGAAAGCCTGTACACCCCACCTAGGTTTATGGTTAGGGCCGAAGGGCATGGCAGGTCCGATGTGCCGGTGCTGATGCGGGCTCCCCTAAGGGTCGAGTTGAGGGCATAGATCTGGCATCGCAGGAGAATCTGGTTTTATGGCCATGGGGGTGACTCATGGTGGGGTGGCATTACGGGGGTTTGCAGGTTTCTCCCCGTCTGAGTGTTCAGTGCAGCTCTAAACCACAAGTTTTCCTCATGAGTGCCAGGTGGAGTCCCGTGGTGGCGCTCAGTAGACCTTAATCTGGGGGGACATGGGAGGCAGGCCCCTGGGATGGAAGCCTGAAAACCTAAAGAGGGGTTCTGGTAAGGGCTTAGGGGCATGGTGGCCTGATCTGCTTATGTTGAGGTGGGGCGCCCTAGGGTCTGAATTTATGGCATGCGTCCGGCAGCTCAGCAGAATCTGGTTTATGGCCGGGGGGACGGGTGCAGATGATGGGAGTGCCTTTAGAGGGGCAAGTTTCTCCCCCTCTGAGGGTTCAGCACAACTCCAAGGCACAGGTTCCTACTGTGTGGCAAGCGGAGTCCTGAGGTGTATGTCAAGATTCCTTAATCCAGGGGATTTTGTTGCCTGGACCCTCAGAATGGAAGACTGAACACCCAAACTTGTGTTAGGGTTAGGGCCTAGGGGCAATGGCAGGCCCGATCTGCCAGTGCTGAGGCGGGATCCCCTATGGGCTCAGTTGAGGGTATGCATTTGGTGGCGGCATGGAATCCAGCTCTATGGCCAGAGTGGCTGTTGATTATTGGGGTGGCTTTAGGGTGGCATGAAAGTTTCTCCCCATCTGAGGGTTCATTGCAGCTCCAAACCACAAGGTTTCCACTTGTGTGACAGGCTGTGTCCTGTGGTGTTGCTCAGAAGTCCTTAATCTGGGGGGCGTGGGGGCCAGGCCTCTTGGGATGGAAGCCTGAAAATCCAAACTAGGGTTAGGGTTAAGGCTTAGGGACATGGCAGGCCCGATCTGCTGCAATTGAGGTGGTCTCCTGGATAGGCCGAATGGAGGGTGGGAATCAGGCAGGACTTGAGGTCTGTGTTTGTGTTTGTGGGGGCAAAGAAGCTAGTGGTGTCCGCGGGGGGCATGCAGCTTTCTCCTGCTCTGAGGTTCCTGCACAGTTCCAAATGGCACCATTTTGCCCTAGGAGGCTGGAGGAGTGCTGGCGGGAGTCTCAGTCATCCCCAGTCTGATGGGCTTGGGGTACAGGCCTCTGGGCATGGAAGGCTGTATACCCCACCTAGGGTTAGGGTTAGGGTCTAGGGTCATGGCAGGCCCAATCTGCCGGCGCTGAGATGGGCTCCCCTCAGGGCTGAGTTGAGGGCATGTGTCCGGTAGCTTCATAGAAAACAGCTTTCTGGCCTGGGGTGCCGCAAATTGTGCGGATAGCTTTACGGGGGCTTGAAGGTTTCTCACCCTCTGAGTATTCAGCAGCTCCAAACTGCAAGGTTTCATCCTGCGTGGCTGTTGGAGTCCTGCAATGTCACTCAGGGGTCCTTAATCCAGGGGGCCTGGAGGCTAGGCATCTTGGGATGGAAGCCTGGAAACTCAAACTAAGGGTGAGGTCTTGGGGCGCGACAGGCCCAATCTGCCAGTGCTGAGGCGGACTCCCCGGTGGCCTGAGTTGAGGGTCGGTGATAGGTGGCTCGTGTGAATCTGGGTTTGTGTTCAGGAGGGGCTCAGATGCTGGGGCTTGCCTTGGGGGGCATGAAGTTATCTTTTGCTCTGAGGTCTAAGTAGCTCCAAATGGCACTGTAACAGCATAGGCAGCCTCCAGACTGCCAGAGTGAGTCTCATGCATCCACAATCTGGCGGGTTTGGGGGCTAGGCCTCTGGGTACGGAAGACTGTACACCCAACCTAGGGTTAGGGTTAAGGCCTAGGGGCATGGCAGTTCTGATATGCTGCTGATATGCTGTGTTGAGGTGGGCTCCCTCAGGGCTGAGTGGATGACATGCATCTGGCGTTGTGGCAGAATCTGGCATTATGTCTGGGGCATTTCCAATGGCGGGTGTGTTTAGGTGCTCATGCACCTTTCTTTCTGGAGGGCAGGCAGAGTCCTGTGTTGTGACTTTGGAATCCCCAGTCTGGAGGGTTAGGGTTAGGGATAGAGGTTCGGAGAGTGTTAGGGTTAGTTGTTAGGGGTTAGGGTTAGGGTTAGGGTTAGGAGTTAGGGGATAGGGTTAGAGGTAAGGTTTAGGGTTAGGCTTAGGGTTAGGCGTATGTCTTAGGGACAAGGCATGTCAGATCTGCCAACACAGATATGGACTCACCCAAGGGCTGTGTTGAGGGCGGGACTCAGGAGTCTCCTCAGGCCCTGGATTTTTGGACTGGAGGGGCAAAGAAGGTGGGAATCGCCTCTGGGGAGCATGATGGTTTCTACTGCTCCGAGGTTGTTATGTTAGGTTTAGAGGTTAGGGTTAGGTTTTGTGGTTAGGGTTAGTGTTAAGATTAGTGTTAAGGTGGGGCGCCTGGGTGGCTCAGTTGGTTAAAGCCTCTGCCTTCCGCTCAGGTCATGATCTCAGGGTCCTGGGATGGAGCCCCACATCAGGCTCTCTGCTCAGCGGGGAGCGTGCTTCGTCCTCTCTGTGCCTTCTTCTGATCTGTCTCTGTCAAAGAAATGAATAAAATCTTAAAAAAAATAAAAAGATTAGGGTTAGGGTTATGTCTTAGGGACAAGGCATGTTGGATCTGGTAACACTTATATGGGCTCACCCAAGGGCTGAGTTGAAGGCGGGACTCAGGAGGCTCCTTAGGCCCTGGGTTTTTTTCCTAGAAGGTAAAGATGGTGGGAATGGCCTCAGGGGAGCATGCTGGTTTCTAGGTCTCTGAGAGTGTTAGATAGCACTAAATGAAATGGTTTATTTCATTTATTCTCCTGGCTGAGAGGCTGAGTCCTGCCATCAGTCTGATGTTCCTATCCACTGGGATGGAATTGGGTATCAGGCCTCTGGGGTCCAGAGCCTGACCACCTGAGCTAGGGTATTAGGGTTTGGTCCTGGGAGCATGGCAGGCCTGAGGTGCCAGTGCGGACTCAGGCTCTCCGGAGGGCTGAGTTGAGGGTATTGCTCTGGTGGCCCATCAGGCACTGGGCGGTGGTGTGTGGGTCCTCGGAAGGTGTGGGTGTCTTTAGGGGGCATGGAGGTTTCTCCGGCCAGGAGCGTACTGCACAGGGCCATGTGGGCCATTTTCCTTGTGGGTGGCAGCCGGAGTCCAGCATTGCAAATACAGGGTCCCCAGTCTGGATGGCTAGGGAGCCAGGCCTCTGTGGATCGAAGCATAAACACCCATCCTAGCATTATGGTTAAGTCTTTGGGGCATGGTAACCCCGATCTGCCGGTGCTGTGGTGACCCATCCTGATGCCTGAGTTGAGGCTATGTCTGCAGGACATTGAGACTCTGGTTCCCGGTCCTTGGGAGGGTCCAGAAGTGCTTTGGCCTCAGGGAGACTTGCAGGCTTCTCCTGCTCTGTGGCTTCAGCCCATTTCTAAACGGCACGGTTCATGCTGGGATCATGTGCAATTATGGGGTGCAACTCAGGGGTCCCCTATCTGGGGTTTTGAGGACCAGTTGTGGGAGGAGGATGCCTGAGCACGAACCTGGGCTAGGGTTAGTATTAGGATTAGGGTTAAGGTTATGTCTTAGGGACAAGGCATGTCGGATATGCAAGCACAGATATCAGCTCGCCCAAGGGCTGAGTTGAGGGTGGGACTCAGGAGGCTCCTCGGGCACTGGGGTTTTGGGCTGTACGGGCAAAGATGTTGGAAATCGCCTCAGGGGAGCATGCCAGTTTCTACAATTCTCAGGGCATTAGATAGCACGAAATGAAAGGTCACCTTCTGGCTGAGAGGGTGAGTCCTGCTGTGAGGGTTAGGTTGTAGGGGCATTGCAGCCCCAATCTGCTGGCGCTGTGGTGGCCCATCCCAATGCTTGAGTTCAGAGCGTGTGTCTGCAGGACCATGAGACTCCTGGTTCTTGGTCCTTGGGGGCGCTGGAAGTGGGGTGGCCTCAGGGAGACATTCAAATTTATCCCGCTCTGTGGGTTCAGCACAATTCTAAACAGCATGGTTTCCTCCTGGTGTCAGGTTCAATGATGGGGTATCGCTCACGGGTCCCCCATCTGGGGCCTTGGGGACCAGGAGTCAGAGTATGGACGCCTGAACACACAACCTGGGCTAGGTATAGTATTATGGTTAGTGTTAGGCTTAGGGACAGGGCATGTCGGATCTGCTAGCACAGATACGGGCTCACCCAAGGGCTGAGTTGAGGGCAGGACTCAGGAGGCTCCTCAGGCCCTGGGTTCTTGGCCTGGAGGAGCAAAGCTGGTGGGAATGGCCTCAAGGGAGAATGGCTGGTTGCTACTGCTCTGAGGGTGTGAGAGAACACCAAATGAAAAGGTCTCCTCCTGGCTGAGAACTGAGTCCTGCCGACAGTCTGATGCTCAACCCATGGGAGGAATTGGGTGTCAGGCCTCTGGGTCCAATGCCTGAACACCCAACCTAGTGTTAGGGTTTCGTCCTGGGAGAATGGCAGGCCTGCCAGTGCGGCTCAGGTTCTCCGGAGGGCTGAGTTGAGGGCATTGCTCTGGTGGCCTGTCAGGCTCTGGGTTTGTGGTGTGGCATTTCTTGGAAGGCGTGGGTGGCTTTAGGGGGCATGGAGGATTCTGTGGCCAGGAGCATACTGCACAGGATCATATGGTCCAGTTTCATCGTGGGTGGCAGCCAGAGTCCTGCATTGGGAATCCAGGGTCCCCAGTCTGGAGGGCTAGGGGTCCAGTCCTCAGGGGACAGAAGCCTGACACCCAACCTAGGGTTAGGGTAGGGTTGTAAGGGCATGGCAGCCCCGATCTGATGGCGCTGTGGTGATGCTTCCCAATGCCTGAGTTGAGGGCGCGAGTCTGTAGCACTGTGAGAGTCCTGGTTCCTGGTCCTTGGGTGTGCCAGAAGTGGCAGTGGGCTCTGGGAGGCATGCAGGTTTCTCCCGCTCTGCGGGTTCAACACATTTCTAAAGGGCAGGGTTTCCTCCTGGGATCAGGCGCAATTATGGGGTGCAGCTCAGGGGTCCCCCATCTGGCCGTTTGGGGGACCAGGCTATGGAGGAGGGATGCCTGAACACACAACCTGGGCTAGAGTTAGTATTAGGGTTAGGCTTAGCGTTAAGGTTATGTCTTAGGGAGAAGGCATGTGGGATCTGCCAGCACAGATATTGGCTCACTCAAGGGCTGAGTTGAGGGCAGGGCTCTGGAGGCTTCTCAGGCCCTGGGTTTTTGGCCTGGAGGTGCAAAGATGGCGGGAATGGCCTCAGGGCAGCTTGGCCGGTTCCTAGGGCTCTGAGGGTGTTGGAGAGCAACAAATGGAATCTCCTGCTGGTTGAGAAGCTGAGTCATGCCATCAGTTTGATGCTCCCACCCATGGGTGGAATTGGGTGTCAGGGTTCTAGAACCTGAACACCCAACCTAGGCTTAGGGTTTGGTCCTGGGAGAATGGCAGGCCTGATGTGCCAGCACGGACTCAGGCTCTCTGGAGGGCTGGGCTGAGGGCATTGTTCTGGCGGCCTGTAAGGCTAAGGAATTGTGGTGTGGGGGTGCTCAGAAGATGTGGTTGGCTTTAGGGGTCATGGAGGTTTCTCCGGCAAGGAGCGTTCTGCAAAGGTCCATGTGGTCAAGTTTCATCATGGGTGGCAGCCAGAGTCCTACGTTGGGAATATGGGGTCCCCAGTCTGGAGGGCTAGGGAGCCAGTCCTCTGGGGACTGAAGCCTGAACGCCCAACCGAGGGTTAGGTTTAGGTCACAGGGGCATGGCGGCCCGGATCTGCCGGCACAGTGATGACCAATCCCGATGCCTGAGTTGAGGACGTGAGTCTGCAGGACCGTGAGACTCCTCATTCCTGCTCCTCAGGGGCGCCGGTATTGGGGGTGGCGTCAGGGAGGCATTCTGATTTCTTCTGCTCTGTAGGTTCAGCACATTCCTTTTTTTTTTCACTTTCAATATCTATCTATCTATATTATTTCTTTTCAGCGTAACAGTATTCCTTATTTTTGCACCACACCCAGTGCTCCATGCAACACGTGCCCTCCCTAATACCCACCACCTTGTTCTCCCAACCTCCCACTCCCCACCCATTCAAGACCCTCAGGTTCTTTTTCAGAGTCCGTAGTCTCTCATGGTTCACCTCCCCTTCCCATTTCCCACAACTTCCTTCTCCTCTCCATCTCCCCATGTCCTCCTTGTTCTTTGTTATGCTCCACAAATAAGTGAAACCATATGATAATTGACTCTCTCTGCTTGACTTATTTCACTCAGCATAATCTCTTCCAGTCCCATCCATATTGCTACAAAAGTTGGTATTCATCCTTTCTGATGGAGGCATAATACTCCATCTTGTATATGGACCACATCTTCCTTATCCATTCGTCCATTGAAGGGCATCTTGGTTCTTTCCACAGTTTGGCGACCGAGGCCTTTGCTGCTATAAACATTGGGGTACAGATGGCCCTTCTTTTCACTACATCTGTATCTTTGGGGTAAATACCCAGCAGTGCAATTGCAGGGTCATAGGGAAGCTCTATTCTTAATTTCTGGTGGAATCTCCACACTGTTCTCCAAAGTGGCTGCACCAACTTGCATTCCCACCAACAGTGTAAGAGGGTTCCCCTTTCTCCACATCCTCTCCAACAATCGTTGTTTCCTGTCTTGCTAATTGTGGCCTTTCTAACTGGTGTCAGGTGGTATCTCAATGTCGTTTTCATTTGAATCTCCCTGATGGCTAGTGATGATGAACATTTTGTCATGTGTCTGATAGCCATTTGTATGTCTTCGTTGGAGGAGTGTCTGTTCATATCTTCTGCCCATTTTTGGATATGATTATCTGTTTTGTGTGTGTTGAGTTTGAGAAGTTCTTTCTAGATCCTGGATATCAACCTTTTGTCTGAACTGTCATTTACAAATATCTTCTCCCATTCCGTGGGTTGCCTTTTGATTGGTGGACTGTTCCCTTTGCTGTGCAGAAGCTTTTGATCTTGATGAAGTGCCAAAAGTTCATTTTCGCTTTTGTTTCCTTGGCCTTTGGAGACATATCTTGAAAGAAGTTGCTGTGGCTGATATCGAAGAGGTTACTGCCTATGTACTCCTCTAGGATTCTGAGAGAATCCTGTCTCACGTTGAGCTCCTTTATCGAGTTCGAGTTTATCATTGTGTATGGTGTAAGAGAATGGTCGAGTTTCATTCTTCTACATATCGCTGTCCAGTTTCCCCAGCACCATTGATTGAGGAGAATGTCTTTTGTTACATTGAATATTTTTTCCTGATTTCTCGACGATTATATCACAATAGAGTTGAGGGTCCATATCTAATCGGGATCGATTTGGGCAGAGCGCTCATGAAAATTAGCTGGCGTTGGACAACCATGGGGACCGCCTTGTTCCGCGTGGCCCAGGACCCTTTCTCACTCGGGGTATGTCCCAGCCACCCAAAAACGCGCCGAGACGACAGGGCCCGGCCGGGGGCCTCAGAGCCGGAGAGCTTGCTCCGAGCAGAGTTGATGGAGGGTCTGTGGTCGGGCATCCGGCTCCGCCTTGGAGGGAGGCCGGGGCGCCCGGGAAGGGATTGGCCTCTCTGGGGGAACAAAAAGATCTGTCGCTCCACAGCTGTGTCGCAGCCACGAAAGGGGCCGATGGCGCCGGGACGGTCGGAGGACTCGTGGAGCGGGACTCAGGGTTCCCCATGGGGAGGCCCGCAGGCTCAGGCCGCTGACAACGGAAGGCTGATCAAGCAGGCCTCGACCGGTCCCGGCTTTCGGGGCTGGCCCGGCCCCAGCTGCCAGCGAAGGGAGGGGACCACCAGAGTCTGAGGAGCGCGAGGCGTCGACTTGCCCACGCCAGCCTCACGGAGCTCCTCCTGGCTGTGCCGGATCGCGACGACACGCGATCCCGGACAGGGCCCCGGGGGGGCGGCCCTGCGGCCCTGTGGTGCCCGAAGTGTGTTCGCCGGGCGTCTTCCGGCCAATTCTCACGAGCGTTCTGCCCAACTCGGGATCGATTTGGGCAGAACGCTCGTGAGAATTGGCCGGCGTTGGGCAGCCCTGGTCAGCGCCCAGTTCCGCGTGGAGCAGGGCCCTTTCTCGCTCAGGGCATGTCGCGGCCACCCGGAAAATGAGCCGCGACGATGGGGCGCGGCCGGCGGCCCCGGCGCCGGGGAGTTTTCCCCGAGCAGAGTGGATGGAGGCGCCGAGGCCGGGAGTCCGCCTCCGCCGTATCGGGCGGCCGGGGCGCCCGAGGAGGGGGCTGGCCACTGTGGGGAAACGGATTGATCTCTCACTCCACGGCTGGGACGAAGACGCGAAAGATGCCGTTGTCGCCGGGACGGTCGGGGGACTCGTGGCGCGGGACTCAGGGTTCCCCATGGAGAGGACCCCAGGCTCAGGCCCCTGGCAACGGAAGGCTGAGCAAGCAGGCCCGGGCCCAGGCCCGGCTTTCAGGGCTGGCCCGGCCCCAGCTGCCGGCGCCAGGGAGGGGACCCCCGGAGGCTGAGGAGCGGGAGGCGTCGGCCTCCCCGCGGCACGCCTCCCGGAGCTCCTCCTGGCGGTGCCAGAACGCGACGACACGCGATTCCGGACAGGGCCCCGGGGGGGGCCGCCCTGCGGCCCTGTGGTGCCCGAAGTGTGTTCGCCGGGCGTTTTCCGGCCAATTCTCACGAGCGTTCTGCCCAAATCGATCCCGATTTGGGCAGAACGCTCGTGAGAATTGGCCGGCGTTGGGCAGCCCTGGTCAGCGCCCAGTTCCGCGTGGAGCAGGGCCCTTTCTCGCTCGGGGCATGTCGTGGCCACCCGGAAAACGGGCCGCGACGATGGGGCGCGGCCGGCAGCCACGGCGCCGGGGAGTTTTCCCCGAGCAGAGTGGATGCAGGCGCCGTGGCAGGGCGTCCGCCTCCGCCGTGGCGGGCGGCCGGGGCGCCTCTGGAGGGGGCTGGCCTCTGTGGGGAAACGGACTGGTCATTCACTCCGCGGCTAGGACGAAGCCGCGAAAGGTGCCGTTGTGGCCGGGACGGTCGGGGGACTCGTGGCGCGGGACTCAGGGTTCCCCATCGGGAGGCCCCCAGGCTCAGGCCCCTGGCAACGGAAGGCTGAGCAAGCAGGCCCGGGCCCGGGCCCGGCTTTCGGGGCTGGCCCGGCCCCAGCTGCCGGCGCCAGGGAGGGGACCCCCGGAGGCTGAGGAGCGGGAGGCGTCGGCCTCCCCGCGGCACGCCTCCCGGAGCTCCTCCTGGCGGTGCCGGAACGCGACGACACGCGATCCCGGACAGGGCCCCGGGGGGGGCCGCCCTGCGGCCCTGTGGTGCCCGAAGTGTGTTCGCCAGGCGTTTTCCGGCCAATTCTCACGAGCGTTCTGCCCAAATCGGGATCGATTTGGGCAGAACGCTCGTGAGAATTGGCCGGCGTTGGGCAGCCCTGGTCAGCGCCCAGTTCCGCGTGGAGCAGGGCCCTTTCTCGCTCGGGGCATGTCGCGGCCACCCGGAAAACGAGCCGCGACGATGGGGCGCGGCCGGCAGCCGCGGCGCCGGGGAGTTTTCCCCGAGCAGAGTGGATGGAGGCGCCGTGGCCAGGCGTCCGCCTCCGCCGTGGCGGGCGGCCCGGGCGCCCCTGGAGGGGGCTGGCCTCTGTGGGGAAACGGACTGGTCTCTCAGTCCGCGGCTAGGACGAAGCCGCGAAAGGTGCCGTTGTCGCCGGGACGGTCGGGGGACTCGTGGCGCGGGACTCAGGGTTCCCCATGGGGAGGCCCCAGGCTCAGGCCCCTGGCAACGGAAGGCTGAGCAAGCAGGCCCGGGCCCGGGACCGGCTTTCGGGGCTGGCCCGGCCCCAGCTGCCGGCGCCAGGAAGGGGACCCCTGGAGGCTGAGGAGCGGGAGGCGTCCTCCTCCCCGCGGCACGCCTCCCGGAGCTCCTCCTGGCGGTGCCGGAACGCGACGACACGCGATCCCGGACAGCGCCCTGGGGGGGGCGGCCCTGCGGCCCTGTGGTGCCCGAAGTGTGTTCGCCGGGCGTTTTCCGGCCAATTCTCACGAGCGTTCTGCCCAAATCGGGATCGATTTGGGCAGAACGCTCGTGAGAATTGGCCGGCGTTGGGCAGCCTGGCCAGCGCCCAGTGCCGCTTGGAGCAGGGCCCTTTCTCGCTCGGGGCATGGCGCGGCCACCCGGAAAACGAGCCGCGAAGATGGGGCGCGGTCGGCGGCCCCGGCTCCGGGGAGTTTCCGCGAGCAGAGTGGATGGAGGCGCCGTGGCCGGGCGTCCGCCACCGCCGTGGCGGGCGGCCGGGGCGCCCGTGGAGGGGGCTGGCCTCTGTGGTGGAACGGAGTGATCTCTCACTCCACGGCTGTGACGAAGCCGCGAAAGGTGCCATTGTCCCCGGGACGGTCGGGGGGACTCGTGGCGCGAGACTCAGGGTTCCCCATGCGGAGGCCCCCAGGCTCAGGCCACTGGCAACGGAAGGCTGAGCAAGCAGGCCCGGGCCCGGGCCCGGCTTTCAGGGCTGGCCCGGCCCCAGCTGCCGGCGCCAGGGAGGGGACCCCCGGAGGCTGAGGAGCGGGAGGCGTCAGCCGCCCTGCGGCACGCCTCCCGGAGCTCCTCCTGGCGGTGCCGGAACGCGACGACACGCGATCCCGGACAGGGCCCCGGGGGGGGCCGCCCTGCGGCCCTGTGGTGCCCGAAGTGTGTTCGCCGGGCCTTTTCCGGCCAATTCTCACGAGCGTTCTGCCCAAATCGGGATCGATGTGGGCAGAACGCTCGTGAGAATTGGCCGGCGTTGGGCAGCCCTGGTCAGCGCCCAGTTCCGCGTGGAGCAGGGCCCTTTCTCGCTCGGGACATGTCGCGGCCACCCGGAAAACAAGCCGCGACGATGGGGCGCGGCCGGCAGCCGCGGCGCCGGGGAGTTTTCCCCGAGCAGAGTGGATGGAGGCGCCGTGGCCGGGCGTCCGCGTCCGCCGTGGCGGGCGGCCGGGGCGCCCCTGGAGGGGGCTGGCCTCTGTGGGGAAACGGACTGGTCTCTCACTCCGCGGCTAGGACGAAGCCGCGAAAGGTGCAGTTGTGGCCGGGACGGTCGGGGGACTCGTGGCGCGGGACTCAGGTTTCCCCATGGGGAGGCCCCAAGGCTCAGGCCCCTGGCAACGGAAGGCTGAGCAAGCAGGCCCGGGCCCGGGCCCGGCTTTCGGGGCTGGCCCGGCCCCAGCTGCCGGCGCCAGGGAGGGGACCCCCGGAGGCTGAGGAGCGGGAGGCGTCAGCCGCCCTGCGGCACGCCTCCCGGAGCTCCGTGCCGGAACACGACGACACGCGATCCCGGACAGGGCCCCGGGGGGGGCCGCCCTGCGGCCCTGTGGTGCCCGAAGTGTGTTCGCCGGGCCTTTTCCGGCCAATTCTCACGAGCGCTCGTGAGAATTGGCCGGCGTTGGGCAGTCCTGGTCAGCGCCCAGTTCCGCGTGGAGCAGGGCCCTTTCTCGCTCGGGGCATGTCGCGGCCACCCGGAAAACGAGCTGCGACGATGGGGCGGGGCCGGCAGCCGCGGCGCAGGGGAGTTTTCCCCAAGCAGAGTGGATGGAGGCGCCGTGGCCGGGCGTCCGCCTCCGCCGTGGCGGGCTGCCGGGGCGCCCCTGGAGGGGGCTGGCCTCTGTGGGGAAACGGACTGGTCTCTCACTCCGCGGCTAGGACGAAGCCGCGAAAGGTGCCGTTGTCGCCGGGACGGTCGGGGGACACGTGGCGCGGGACTCAGGGTTCCCCATGGGTTGGCCCCCAGGCTCAGGACCCTGGCAACGGAAGGCTGAGCAAGCAGGCCCGGGCCCGGGCCCGGCTTCCGGGGCTGGCCCGGCCCCAGCTGCCGGCGCCAGGGAGGGGACCCCCGGAGGCTGAGGAGCGGGAGGCGTCGGCCTCCTCGCTGCACGCCTCCCGGAGCTCCTCCTGGCGGTGCCGGAACGCGACGACACGCGGTCCCGGACAGGGCCCCGGGGGGGGCCGCCCTGCGGCCCTGTGGTGCCCGAAGTGTGTTCGCCGGGCGTTTTCCGGCCAATTCTCACGAGCGTTCTGCCCAAATCGGGATCGATTTGGGCAGAACGCTCGTGAGAATTGGCCGGCGTTGGGCAGCCCTGGTCAGCGCCCAGTTCCGCGTGGAGCAGGGCCCTTTCTCGCTCGGGGCATGTCGCGGCCACCCGGAAAACGAGCCGCGACGATGGGGCGCGGCCGGCAGCCGCGGCGCCGGGGAGTTTTCCCCGAGCAGAGTGGATGGAGGCGCCGTGGCCAGGCGTCCGCCTCCGCCGTGGCGGGCGGCCCGGGCGCCCCTGGAGGGGGCTGGCCTCTGTGGGGAAACGGACTGGTCTCTCAGTCCGCGGCTAGGACGAAGCCGCGAAAGGTGCCGTTGTCGCCGGGACGGTCGGGGGACTCGTGGCGCGGGACTCAGGGTTCCCCATGGGGAGGCCCCAGGCTCAGGCCCCTGGCAACGGAAGGCTGAGCAAGCAGGCCCGGGCCCGGGACCGGCTTTCGGGGCTGGCCCGGCCCCAGCTGCCGGCGCCAGGAAGGGGACCCCTGGAGGCTGAGGAGCGGGAGGCGTCCTCCTCCCCGCGGCACGCCTCCCGGAGCTCCTCCTGGCGGTGCCGGAACGCGACGACACGCGATCCCGGACAGCGCCCTGGGGGGGGCGGCCCTGCGGCCCTGTGGTGCCCGAAGTGTGTTCGCCGGGCGTTTTCCGGCCAATTCTCACGAGCGTTCTGCCCAAATCGGGATCGATTTGGGCAGAACGCTCGTGAGAATTGGCCGGCGTTGGGCAGCCTGGCCAGCGCCCAGTGCCGCTTGGAGCAGGGCCCTTTCTCGCTCGGGGCATGGCGCGGCCACCCGGAAAACGAGCCGCGAAGATGGGGCGCGGTCGGCGGCCCCGGCTCCGGGGAGTTTCCGCGAGCAGAGTGGATGGAGGCGCCGTGGCCGGGCGTCCGCCACCGCCGTGGCGGGCGGCCGGGGCGCCCGTGGAGGGGGCTGGCCTCTGTGGTGGAACGGAGTGATCTCTCACTCCACGGCTGTGACGAAGCCGCGAAAGGTGCCATTGTCCCCGGGACGGTCGGGGGGACTCGTGGCGCGAGACTCAGGGTTCCCCATGCGGAGGCCCCCAGGCTCAGGCCACTGGCAACGGAAGGCTGAGCAAGCAGGCCCGGGCCCGGGCCCGGCTTTCAGGGCTGGCCCGGCCCCAGCTGCCGGCGCCAGGGAGGGGACCCCCGGAGGCTGAGGAGCGGGAGGCGTCAGCCGCCCTGCGGCACGCCTCCCGGAGCTCCTCCTGGCGGTGCCGGAACGCGACGACACGCGATCCCGGACAGGGCCCCGGGGGGGGCCGCCCTGCGGCCCTGTGGTGCCCGAAGTGTGTTCGCCGGGCCTTTTCCGGCCAATTCTCACGAGCGTTCTGCCCAAATCGGGATCGATGTGGGCAGAACGCTCGTGAGAATTGGCCGGCGTTGGGCAGCCCTGGTCAGCGCCCAGTTCCGCGTGGAGCAGGGCCCTTTCTCGCTCGGGACATGTCGCGGCCACCCGGAAAACAAGCCGCGACGATGGGGCGCGGCCGGCAGCCGCGGCGCCGGGGAGTTTTCCCCGAGCAGAGTGGATGGAGGCGCCGTGGCCGGGCGTCCGCGTCCGCCGTGGCGGGCGGCCGGGGCGCCCCTGGAGGGGGCTGGCCTCTGTGGGGAAACGGACTGGTCTCTCACTCCGCGGCTAGGACGAAGCCGCGAAAGGTGCAGTTGTGGCCGGGACGGTCGGGGGACTCGTGGCGCGGGACTCAGGTTTCCCCATGGGGAGGCCCCAAGGCTCAGGCCCCTGGCAACGGAAGGCTGAGCAAGCAGGCCCGGGCCCGGGCCCGGCTTTCGGGGCTGGCCCGGCCCCAGCTGCCGGCGCCAGGGAGGGGACCCCCGGAGGCTGAGGAGCGGGAGGCGTCAGCCGCCCTGCGGCACGCCTCCCGGAGCTCCGTGCCGGAACACGACGACACGCGATCCCGGACAGGGCCCCGGGGGGGGCCGCCCTGCGGCCCTGTGGTGCCCGAAGTGTGTTCGCCGGGCCTTTTCCGGCCAATTCTCACGAGCGCTCGTGAGAATTGGCCGGCGTTGGGCAGTCCTGGTCAGCGCCCAGTTCCGCGTGGAGCAGGGCCCTTTCTCGCTCGGGGCATGTCGCGGCCACCCGGAAAACGAGCTGCGACGATGGGGCGGGGCCGGCAGCCGCGGCGCAGGGGAGTTTTCCCCAAGCAGAGTGGATGGAGGCGCCGTGGCCGGGCGTCCGCCTCCGCCGTGGCGGGCTGCCGGGGCGCCCCTGGAGGGGGCTGGCCTCTGTGGGGAAACGGACTGGTCTCTCACTCCGCGGCTAGGACGAAGCCGCGAAAGGTGCCGTTGTCGCCGGGACGGTCGGGGGGACTCGTGGCGCGGGACTCAGGGTTCCCCATGCGGAGGCCCCCAGGCTCAGGCCCCTGGCAACGGAAGGCTGAGCAAGAAGGCCCGGGGCCGGGCCCGGCTTTCGGGGCTGGCCCGGCCCCCGCTGCCGGCGCCAGGGAGGGGACCCCCGGAGGCTGAGGAGCGGGAGGCGTCGGCCGCCCCGCGGCACGCCTCCCGGTGCTCCTCCTGGCGGTGCCGGAACGCGACGACACGCGATCCCGGACAGGGCCCCGGGGGGGGGACGCCCTGCGGCCCTGTGGTGCCCAAAGTGTGTTCGCCGGGCGTTTTCCGGCCAATTCTCACGAGCGTTCTGCCAAATCGGGATCGATTTGGGCAGAACGCTCGTGAGAATTGGCCGGCGTTGGGCAGCCCTGGTCAGCGCCCAGTTCCGCGTGGAGCAGGGCCCTTTCTCGCTCGGGGCATGTCGCGGCCACCCGGAAAACGAGCCACGACGATGGAACCAGATGGGCCTTCATATTTATACTGACCTATATACTTACTGGAGTCCATTATGGAAAGATTTCCATCTGGGTGTGAGGCTGAGTCCTGTGGTATTGCTCAGGCATCCCCAAATCCTAGGGCTTTGGAGCCCACCCTTAGGGGACGGAGACATGAGAACCCAAGCTAGGGATAGAGTTAGGGCCGAAGGACATTGCAGGCCCAAACAGCTGACAGTGTGTGTGGTTCCTAGAGGCTGGAATTAAGGATGAGTGTTCTGGTTCTGGTCAGGCACAGGGTTTGTGACCTAGAGGCCACTGAAATTGGGGGTTTGCTGGTATAGGCTCAGATGGGCAGGCATTTTAATCCTGCTTTGAATACTTTCTAGAGGTCTACATGGCACGCTTTCCTCCTGTCTGTTAGGATGAGTCCTGTGGTATGGCTAAGGTGACCCCAGTCCGTGGGGTAGGGAGCCAGACCCCTAGGAATTGAATGCTCAGAACACAAACTAAGCTTCAGTTAGGGGTTAGGAGCATGGCAGGCCCAATCTGATGGTGGTGTGGCAAGCTATCCAGAGGGCTGAGTACAGAGGGATGGATAGAGTAAGTGTCAGGTTCAGGTTTGTGTCCAGCTGCTGACTCTGGGTGAACTCAGTGGTGCGTGGCAGATTTCTCCTGCTCAGAATCCTTTGCAGAGTCCCAAATGGTATGGTTTCCTTCTGGGTGGCAGGCAGAGATCTCAAATATTGCTCAGGGGTCCCCATCCGTGGGACTTGGGTGCCAGTCCTCTGGGGACAGAGCATGAAACCCCAACCTAGGGTTGGGGCTAGGTCCCAGCAACATGACAGGCCTGATTTGCTGGTGCTGTGCAGAGCTCTCACGGGGACTGAGTAGAGAACATGGGTCAGTCTGAGTCAGGCTCCGGGTTGGTGGCCATGGGGGGAAAGGCAGATTTCTCCTGCTCTCAGTCCTTGGCAGAGTTCCAATTCTACTGTTTCCTTCTGGGTTGAAGACAGAGTCCTCTGGCATTTCTCAGGGGTCCCACATATGTGGGGCTTTGGTACCTGTATTCTTGGGACACAAGACAGAAAATGTACCTAAGTTTTGGTTAGGGCTGAGGGTCATGTCAGTCTCAATAGGCCACCCTGAGAGGAGTGACCTGGGGAGCAGAGTTGAGGACGTGGGTCAGTGTGAGTGTTAAGATCCAGGTGTGAACGGGGGGTGCTGAAAGTGGGATAGCCTCAGGGGGCCAAGAAATATTCTGGTATAGTTCAGGTGTAACCCATCAGCGGAGCTTTGGTGTCAATCATCAGAGGACAGAAGACTGAAAACACAACCTAGGGCTTGGAAAAGAGCACAGGGGCATGGCTGGCCTGATCTGCTGGTGCCGAGGCTAGATGTCTGGGGTACTGAGTTGAGGGCCATGGTCAGGTGGTGCATTACGATCTGGGTTTGTGCCTGGGGGGTGGCCGAAGGTGGAGGTGGCTTCAGGGAGCATGAAGATTTCTCCCATTCCGATGGTTCTGTGCAGCTCCAAACAGAACGGTTTCCTCCCGGGTGGCAGACAGAGCACTGGGTTGTGGCTCAGGGGTCCAAATATGGAGGAATTGGGGGACCAGCCTCTGGGGATGAAGACTGAAAATGCAACCTAGGCTTAAGGTTAGGGTCAGGGGCATGGCAGGCCCAATTTGCTGGCACTGAGAAGGGATCCCAGGGGGATGAATTGAGGGCAGAGGTCCGGTGGCATGAGAGGGTCCAGGTTTGTGGTCAGGGGACCGCTGAAGGAGGGGGTTGTGCTCAGGGAGGCATGCAGTTTCTCCCACTCTGAGTGTTCTACTCAGTTTCAAATGGCACGGTTTCCTCCTGGGTGGTAGGCAGGCTGAGTGCCAGCCTCCACATTTGTGGCCCAATAGTGCGCAGAGGGTGGGGGATAGCCTCGGGTGAACCGTGCAGGTTTCTCCCGCTCTGAGGATTCGACACAGCTCCAAACAGCATGGTTTCCTCCTGCATGGTGGACAGAGTCCTGAGGTGTCACTCAGGATTCTTTAATCTTGGGGTCTTGGGGTCAGGACTCTTGGGGATGATACCTGAAAACCAAAATTAGGGATAGGGTTAAGGCCTAGGGCCATGGTAGACCTGATATGCCAGTGCAGAGGCAGGTGCCCTGGTGCGCTGAGTTGAGCTCGGGTGTCAGACGGGGCCTTAGCCTCTAGGTGTGTGTCCAGACGTTCGCATAACCTGGGGGTGACTTCAGGGGTGCATGGAAGTTTCTCCAGCTCTGAGGGTTCAGCGCAGCTCCAAACAGCACAGCGGTGCCCTGCGTGGCAGGCAGATTCCCAGCATGAGTATCAGGCATCCTCAATCCTTGTGACGCAGTATGTGGTCTATTCTGGAGAAGGTTCCATGTGCACTTGAGAAGAATGAGTATTCTGTTGTTTTAGGGTGGAATGTTCTGTATATGTCTATGAGGTCCATCTGGTCCAATGTTTCATTCAATGCTCTTATTTCGTTTTTAATTTTCTGCTTCGATGATCTGTCTATTTCTGAGAGAGGCGTATGAAGATCTCCTACTATTATTGTATTCATATCAATATGACTCTTTATCTTGATTAATAGTTTTCTTATGGAATTGGGTGCTCCCATATTGGGGGCATAGATATTCACAATTGTTAGATCATCTTGGCGGATAGTCCCTTTAAGAATTATGGAGTGTCCTTCTGTATCTCTGACTACAGTCTTTAGTTTAAAATCTAATTTATCTGATATGAGAATCGCTACCCCGGCCTTCTTTTGAGGCCCATTGGCATGAAAGATGCTTCTCCATCCGTTCACGTTCAGTCTGGGTGTATCCTTAGGTTCAAAATGGGTCTCTTGTAGACAACATATGGATGGGTCCTGTCGTTTTATCCAATCTGCAACCCTGTGTCGTTTTATGGGCGCATTTAGGCCATTCACATTGACAGTGGTTATTGAGAGATAGGTTTTGATTCATGTCATGTTGCCTTTGAAGTCTTTCTGTCTGTAGATTGTTTCTATATTTCTGTTCAATGATATTCTTGGGATTTTTTCTCTTTTATAGGACCCCCCCCCCCCTTAATATTTCCTGCAGTGTCGGCTTGCTGGTTGCATAGTCTTTTAAGCCTTGCTGGTCTTGGAAACTCTTTATCTCTCCATCCATTTTAAATGTCAGTCTTGCCGGATAGAGTATTCTTGGTTGCATGTTCTTCTCATTTAGTACTCTGAATATATTTTGCCAGCCCTTCCTGGCTTGCCAGGTCTCTGTGAAAAGGTCTGACGTTATTCTAATGGGCTTGGATGCCCACTCTCACCACTCTTGTTCAACATAGTATTAGAAGTCCTAGCAACGGCAATCAGACAACAAAGAGAAATAAAAGGTATCCAAATTGGCAAGGAAGAAGTCAAACTCTCTCTCTTCGCAGATGACATGATTTTGTATATGGAAAACCCCAAAGACTCCACCCCCAAACTACTAGACTCATACAGCAATTCAGTAACGTGGCAGGATACAAAGTCAATGTACAGAAATCAGTGGCTTTCTTATACACTAACAGTGAAAATACAGAAAGGGAAATTAGAGAATCGATTCCATTTACTAGAGCACCAAGAACCATAAGATACCTGGGAATAAACTTAACCAAAGAGGTAAAGGATCTGTACTCGAGGAACTACAGAACACTCATGAAAGAAATTGAAGAAGACCCAAAAAGATGGAAGACAATTCCATGCTCTTGGATTGGAAGAATAAACATTGTTAAAATGTTTATACTGCCTAGAGCAATCTATGCTTTTAATGCCATTCCGATCAAAATTCCACCGGTAGTTTTCAAAGAGCTGGAGCAAATAATCCTAAAATTTGTATGGAATCAGAAGAGACCCCGAATTGCTAAGGCAATGTTGAAAAACAAAAACAAAACTGGCGGCATCACGTTACCCGATTTTAAGCTTTACTACAAAGCTGCGATCACCAAGACAGCGTGGCCCTGGCATAAAAACAGACACATAGACCAGTGGAACAGAGTGGAGAGCCCAGATATGGACCCTCAACTCCACGGTGAAATAATGTTCGACAAAACAGGAAAAAATATTCAATGGAAAAAAAGACAGTCTCTTCAATCAATGGTGCTGGGAAAACTGGACAGCTATATGTAGAATAATGAAACTCAACCATTCTCTTACACTCGAAATGGATAAAAGACCTCATCATGAGACAGGAATCCATCAGAATCCTAGAGGAGAACATAGGCAGTAACCTCTTCGATATCAGCCACAGCAACTTCTTTCAAGATATGTCTCCAAAGGCCAAGGAAACAAAAGCGAAAATAAACTTTTGGCACTTCATCAAGATCAAAAGCTTCTGCACAGCAAAGGAAACAGTCCACCAAACAAAAAGGCAACCCACGGAATGGGAGAAGATATTTGCAAATGACAGTACAGACAAAAGGTTGATATCCAGGATCTAGAAAGAACTTCTCAAACTCAACACACACAAAACAGAGAATCATATCCAAAAATGGGCAGAAGATATGAACAGACACTTCTCCAACGAAGACATACAAATGGCTATCAGACACATGAAAAAATGTTCATCATCACTAGCCATCAGGGAGATTCAAATGAAAACCACATTGAGATACCACCTGACACCAGTTAGAATGGCCAAAATGAGCAAGACAGGAAACAACGTGTGTTGGAGAGGATGTGGAGAAAGGGGAACCCTCTTACACTGTTGGTGGGAATGCAAGTTGGTGCAGCCACTTTGGAGAACAGTGTGGAGATTCCTCCAGAAATTAAGAATAGAGCTTCCCTATGACCCTGCAATTGCACTGCTGGGTATTTACCCCAAAGATACAGATGTAGTGAAAAGAAGAGCCATCTGTACCCCAATGCTTATTGTAGCAATGGCTATGCTCACCAAACTGTGGAAAGAACCAAGATGCCCTTCAACGGATGAATGGATAAGGAAGATGTGGTACATATACGCAATGGAGTATTATGCCTCCATCAGAAAGGATGAATACCCAACTTTTGTAGCAACATGGACGGGACTGGAAGAAATTATGCTGAGCGAAATAAGTCAAGCAGAGAGAGAGTCATGTATCATATGGTCTCCCTTATTTGTGGAGCATAGCAAATAACACGGAGGACATAGGGAGATGGAGAGGAGAGGGAGTTGAGAGAAACTGGAAGGGGAGATGAACCATGAGAGACTATGGACTCTGAAAAACAACCAGAGGGTTTTGGAGGGGCAGGGTGGGGTGGGAGTTTGAGGAATCAGGTGGTGGTTAATAGGGAGGGCACGTACTGCATGGAGCACTGGGTGTGATGCCAAAACAATGAACACTGTTATGCTGTAAATAAACAAATAAAAAAAAAAATGAGTCTATGGAAGGCCCGGCAGTGCCAGTTCACTCCACTGGAGGGAGTGGTGAGCCGTGGTGTGAGATACCCTGGAAGGCATGGCGATGCTGCTTGCCACCACTGGAGGCAGCGGCGAGCTGCCATGGGAAACACACCTGAAGAGGAGTCAGTGCAGCTTGCTGGCTCTGAAGGCAGGGCGGAGGTGCCCGGTGAGAGACCCTGAAACGTGAGGCACTACAGCTTATTTTTACAGGACGGAGTGGTGAGCTGTATAGTCTCTGTTTCTCCAGGCTCAAGGGTGGTGGTAAGAATTGATGGAGCCTGTCCCCCACTCAGCATTGTGCCCTCTTTCCCCAGGTTTGCTGGTAATGTGCTGTCAGGATGGTTCAGGAGGGTCCTCCCAGTTGGGCTCTGGAGCCAGGGGAACCAAACCCGACTCATGGTGCATTTGGAACCGAGGAGCTGAGTGTTTGTTTGGAAAAGTATGTTTGTTTCTCCAAAAAGGACAAGGGCATTGACCAGCTTGAGAGGGAAGTGAATGACCAGTTAAGAAACAAGCCTGTGTCTCTCCTTCTCCCAGGAATCAGAGCAGATGTGCAGGCTTTAGGTGGGAGACGCCTGCTTATCTGCACCTGACAACCCTTCTTCACTCTGGCTCCATGAGACCTGAAGTTTGGAAGTCAGCGTCTGAGTCAGTCATGCAGCTTGTCCCAGGACGTCAGTGTTCAGAGAAAACAGCAGGCCTGTGGGTGACAATGTCACATCCATGCCAGGATGGCAGGTAAAAATTCCCTTTCACCCCAAATTTCCTGGGCTTTTCTCTTGTCTCCAGTGGAGCTCACAAATGGCACCCTGAACCAGCTGTAAGCAATCTCGTGTGGGTGCCAGAGCTCCTGAGTTTCTCTGCAGGGAGCACCTGGCAGGGATCTCATTTTCTGTTTATTTCTGGCTTACAAAGGTATTTGGAACATCTCTTTCCTAGGAAATCCCTTGGATTCGAAAGAGAAGGTGAGATTGACTTGGTGTGCCTTTTGAACATAGAAAGTATTCCTTCACCGAACAGTGTTTACTCCACTGGGCCTAGACTCTGGTGGAACGGCTGGCATCTAGAGTGAGGTGGCTGTTTGTGGTCAGATAGAGACTTGGATGATGGCTTCTTCTTTGTCCAAGGTGATGTATCCTAATGGATTCGTCTTTGAATCCAAAGAGTTCCAATGAGGGCAGAGGGAAAATTCAAAATGATTCCAAGGAGTCTTGGACAATTTAAAAGGGATGCTTGTCTTCCTAGGTTCACTCAAACGGCTATATATGGTTGGACATGCTGTATTTTCTCTGCAGTTTCATGGGTAGTGAAGTCAGAAGGAGAGTCTTTGGGAATTTCCCTGGGTAAAGGCACTCTGTTGGCTTCAAGGGACTTGGTGTCAGGAACCCTGGGCTGAATTTCTGTGGCTGCTTTCCTGATGCTCAGTGAGTCAGGGTTTCCCACAGGTTTTATATTTCCTCCTTAGGAAATTGCTGGCAGGGAATGTTCTGTTTAAAGTGGAACCCTCGGGGGCACCTGTGTGGCTCAGTGGGTTAAGCCACTGCCTTCGGCTCAGGTCATGGTCTCAGGGTCCTGAGATCGAGCCCCGCATTGGGCTCTCTGCTCAGCGGGGAGTCTGCTTCGTCCTCTCTCTCTGCCTGCCTCTCTGCCTACTTGTGACCTCTGTCAAATAAATAAATAAAATCTAAAAAAAAAAAAAACAAAACCCAAAACCGGGACCCTCCTACATTGTTGGTGGGCCTGCGTGTTGTTGCAGCCACTCTTGGAAAGAATACAGTCTGTCCTCCAAAAGCTAAGAACTGAACAACAGTAGGATCCAGCAATTGTCCTCCTAGTTATTTCCCTAAAGGGCACAAAAATGCACATTCAGTGGGGTATAAGCACCGTGATATTTACAGCAGCATTTTCAACCATTGTAAAACAATGGAGGGAGACCAAATGTCCATTCACTGATGAGTGATATATATATATATATATATATATATATATCACTCGTATATATCATATGTGTGTGTGTGTGTGTGTGTATGTGTATTCATTCTCCCACATCTTCTTAATGGAATAGGATCCAGGTTCAAAAAGGATGAAATCTTACCATCTGCAAGGATGTGGATGGATCTACAGTGGATTTAGCTAAGTAAAATCAGTAAGAAAAGACCAATAGCCTATATCTTGACCTCTATGGAATTTCAGAAAGAAAACAGATGAACATAGTGAGGGGAGAAAGGCCAATGAGGAAACAGACTCTAACCTAGAGCAAAATCGAGGGTTGCTAGGGGGCAGGGGTGTGGGGCGAAGGGTTAAGTGGGTGACAGCTATTAGGGAGAGTACTTGTTGTGATGAGCTCTGGGTGTTCTATGCAGGTGAGGAATCACAAAATCCTACCCCTGAAGGAGAGGAATGAACATTGCATGGAAACGAATTGGAATTGAAGTCAATGAAGAAAAGAAGACCATGTTCTACTTCATGAAGACTGAGGTCAAACTGGAATGACTTTTGCTCTCCTGTTCTGTAGCTGTTCATTATGAAACACTCTGTGGCAGGATACACTAGTTTCCTATTGCATAAGGAGCCCTCAGAAAGTTGCCATGAAAGATTTAGATCTCAGAGCATGTACATGTTCCATTGATATGTTACTTTCAGTTTGCCCAGGTGCAAAGGTAAGTGGAGAGAAATAGGGCTGAAGAGGAAAGGAGGTATTAAGCATTCAAGAGGTAGCCTTCCCCTTTCTCATGAATGCCTGGGCCAGTGTAAATTGGGAAGAAGGAGGGGGGATCCCAGAGCTTTGCCGCAGACAGGGGAGTTCTAGGTCTGCCTAGAGCTGGTGGTGTCCATGAGCAGAGCTGAGCTAGTGGCGTGGCAGGCCCGAACTGCTGGTGTTGAGGTGAGTTCCCCAAGGAGCTGAGTTGAGAATGGGGGTCAGGTGGTGAATCAGGCTCTGGGTTTGTGGCCAGGGGGCTGCAGAATGTGGGGGAGTCCTAATGGGGTCATGCAGGTTTCTCTGGCTCTGAGGGTTCTGCACAGCTCCAAAGGGACAAGTTTCCTGCTGGGTGGCAGGGGGACTCCTACAGTGTGGCTCCAAGTTTACCAATCTAGAGGGCTTGGTGGATAGGCCCCTGGGGAAGGAAGCCTGAAAATGCAACATAGGGTTAAGGGTAATGGGCTGGGCAGGACAGGCCTGATCAGCCTACACAGAGGTGAGATACCCTCAGAATTGAGTTGAGGAAATGCATCCTGCAATGCAGAAGAGTCAGGGTTTCTGGCCAGAGGGACGGCTGATCGTGGGGGTGGCTTTAGAGGGGCATGCTGGTTTCTCCCTCTCTGAGGAAACTTTGGAGCTCCAAATGTCATGGCTTCCCCCTGCATGGCATTCAGGTTTCTGCCTTGTTACAGGGGGGTCCTGAATCTGGGGAGTTTGGGGGCCAGGCCTCTTGGGATGGAAGCCCGAAATCAGAAACTAGAGCTACGGTAAGGGCGTAGGGGCATGGCATGCTCAATCTGCTACTGCTGAGGTGGGCTCCCTGGTGGGCTGACTTCAGGGTGGGTATCAGGTGGCATGTCAGACTCAGAGTTTGTGTCCAGGGATGCCACAGAAGCTGGGCGTGACCTCAGGGTTGCATGCAGGTTTCTCCTACCCTGAGGGTTCTGCAGAGCTCCAAATGGCATGGTTTCCTCCTGTGTGGCAGACGCAGTCCTGGGGTGTCACTGAGGAATCCTTAATCTCTACTGGCATGAATCTCGGAGGTGCCCAATCTGGCGGGCTTGGGGGACAGGCCTCTGTTCATGAAAGCCTGTACACCCCACCTAGGTTTATGGTTAGGGCCGAAGGGCATGGCAGGTCCGATGTGCCGGTGCTGATGCGGGCTCCCCTAAGGGTCGAGTTGAGGGCATAGATCTGGCATCGCAGGAGAATCTGGTTTTATGGCCATGGGGGTGACTCATGGTGGGGTGGCATTACGGGGGTTTGCAGGTTTCTCCCCGTCTGAGTGTTCAGTGCAGCTCTAAACCACAAGTTTTCCTCATGAGTGCCAGGTGGAGTCCCGTGGTGGCGCTCAGTAGACCTTAATCTGGGGGGACATGGGAGGCAGGCCCCTGGGATGGAAGCCTGAAAACCTAAAGAGGGGTTCTGGTAAGGGCTTAGGGGCATGGTGGCCTGATCTGCTTATGTTGAGGTGGGGCGCCCTAGGGTCTGAATTTATGGCATGCGTCCGGCAGCTCAGCAGAATCTGGTTTATGGCCGGGGGGACGGGTGCAGATGATGGGAGTGCCTTTAGAGGGGCAAGTTTCTCCCCCTCTGAGGGTTCAGCACAACTCCAAGGCACAGGTTCCTACTGTGTGGCAAGCGGAGTCCTGAGGTGTATGTCAAGATTCCTTAATCCAGGGGATTTTGTTGCCTGGACCCTCAGAATGGAAGACTGAACACCCAAACTTGTGTTAGGGTTAGGGCCTAGGGGCAATGGCAGGCCCGATCTGCCAGTGCTGAGGCGGGATCCCCTATGGGCTCAGTTGAGGGTATGCATTTGGTGGCGGCATGGAATCCAGCTCTATGGCCAGAGTGGCTGTTGATTATTGGGGTGGCTTTAGGGTGGCATGAAAGTTTCTCCCCATCTGAGGGTTCATTGCAGCTCCAAACCACAAGGTTTCCACTTGTGTGACAGGCTGTGTCCTGTGGTGTTGCTCAGAAGTCCTTAATCTGGGGGGCGTGGGGGCCAGGCCTCTTGGGATGGAAGCCTGAAAATCCAAACTAGGGTTAGGGTTAAGGCTTAGGGACATGGCAGGCCCGATCTGCTGCAATTGAGGTGGTCTCCTGGATAGGCCGAATGGAGGGTGGGAATCAGGCAGGACTTGAGGTCTGTGTTTGTGTTTGTGGGGGCAAAGAAGCTAGTGGTGTCCGCGGGGGGCATGCAGCTTTCTCCTGCTCTGAGGTTCCTGCACAGTTCCAAATGGCACCATTTTGCCCTAGGAGGCTGGAGGAGTGCTGGCGGGAGTCTCAGTCATCCCCAGTCTGATGGGCTTGGGGTACAGGCCTCTGGGCATGGAAGGCTGTATACCCCACCTAGGGTTAGGGTTAGGGTCTAGGGTCATGGCAGGCCCAATCTGCCGGCGCTGAGATGGGCTCCCCTCAGGGCTGAGTTGAGGGCATGTGTCCGGTAGCTTCATAGAAAACAGCTTTCTGGCCTGGGGTGCCGCAAATTGTGCGGATAGCTTTACGGGGGCTTGAAGGTTTCTCACCCTCTGAGTATTCAGCAGCTCCAAACTGCAAGGTTTCATCCTGCGTGGCTGTTGGAGTCCTGCAATGTCACTCAGGGGTCCTTAATCCAGGGGGCCTGGAGGCTAGGCATCTTGGGATGGAAGCCTGGAAACTCAAACTAAGGGTGAGGTCTTGGGGCGCGACAGGCCCAATCTGCCAGTGCTGAGGCGGACTCCCCGGTGGCCTGAGTTGAGGGTCGGTGATAGGTGGCTCGTGTGAATCTGGGTTTGTGTTCAGGAGGGGCTCAGATGCTGGGGCTTGCCTTGGGGGGCATGAAGTTATCTTTTGCTCTGAGGTCTAAGTAGCTCCAAATGGCACTGTAACAGCATAGGCAGCCTCCAGACTGCCAGAGTGAGTCTCATGCATCCACAATCTGGCGGGTTTGGGGGCTAGGCCTCTGGGTACGGAAGACTGTACACCCAACCTAGGGTTAGGGTTAAGGCCTAGGGGCATGGCAGTTCTGATATGCTGCTGATATGCTGTGTTGAGGTGGGCTCCCTCAGGGCTGAGTGGATGACATGCATCTGGCGTTGTGGCAGAATCTGGCATTATGTCTGGGGCATTTCCAATGGCGGGTGTGTTTAGGTGCTCATGCACCTTTCTTTCTGGAGGGCAGGCAGAGTCCTGTGTTGTGACTTTGGAATCCCCAGTCTGGAGGGTTAGGGTTAGGGATAGAGGTTCGGAGAGTGTTAGGGTTAGTTGTTAGGGGTTAGGGTTAGGGTTAGGGTTAGGAGTTAGGGGATAGGGTTAGAGGTAAGGTTTAGGGTTAGGCTTAGGGTTAGGCGTATGTCTTAGGGACAAGGCATGTCAGATCTGCCAACACAGATATGGACTCACCCAAGGGCTGTGTTGAGGGCGGGACTCAGGAGTCTCCTCAGGCCCTGGATTTTTGGACTGGAGGGGCAAAGAAGGTGGGAATCGCCTCTGGGGAGCATGATGGTTTCTACTGCTCCGAGGTTGTTATGTTAGGTTTAGAGGTTAGGGTTAGGTTTTGTGGTTAGGGTTAGTGTTAAGATTAGTGTTAAGGTGGGGCGCCTGGGTGGCTCAGTTGGTTAAAGCCTCTGCCTTCCGCTCAGGTCATGATCTCAGGGTCCTGGGATGGAGCCCCACATCAGGCTCTCTGCTCAGCGGGGAGCGTGCTTCGTCCTCTCTGTGCCTTCTTCTGATCTGTCTCTGTCAAAGAAATGAATAAAATCTTAAAAAAAATAAAAAGATTAGGGTTAGGGTTATGTCTTAGGGACAAGGCATGTTGGATCTGGTAACACTTATATGGGCTCACCCAAGGGCTGAGTTGAAGGCGGGACTCAGGAGGCTCCTTAGGCCCTGGGTTTTTTTCCTAGAAGGTAAAGATGGTGGGAATGGCCTCAGGGGAGCATGCTGGTTTCTAGGTCTCTGAGAGTGTTAGATAGCACTAAATGAAATGGTTTATTTCATTTATTCTCCTGGCTGAGAGGCTGAGTCCTGCCATCAGTCTGATGTTCCTATCCACTGGGATGGAATTGGGTATCAGGCCTCTGGGGTCCAGAGCCTGACCACCTGAGCTAGGGTATTAGGGTTTGGTCCTGGGAGCATGGCAGGCCTGAGGTGCCAGTGCGGACTCAGGCTCTCCGGAGGGCTGAGTTGAGGGTATTGCTCTGGTGGCCCATCAGGCACTGGGCGGTGGTGTGTGGGTCCTCGGAAGGTGTGGGTGTCTTTAGGGGGCATGGAGGTTTCTCCGGCCAGGAGCGTACTGCACAGGGCCATGTGGGCCATTTTCCTTGTGGGTGGCAGCCGGAGTCCAGCATTGCAAATACAGGGTCCCCAGTCTGGATGGCTAGGGAGCCAGGCCTCTGTGGATCGAAGCATAAACACCCATCCTAGCATTATGGTTAAGTCTTTGGGGCATGGTAACCCCGATCTGCCGGTGCTGTGGTGACCCATCCTGATGCCTGAGTTGAGGCTATGTCTGCAGGACATTGAGACTCTGGTTCCCGGTCCTTGGGAGGGTCCAGAAGTGCTTTGGCCTCAGGGAGACTTGCAGGCTTCTCCTGCTCTGTGGCTTCAGCCCATTTCTAAACGGCACGGTTCATGCTGGGATCATGTGCAATTATGGGGTGCAACTCAGGGGTCCCCTATCTGGGGTTTTGAGGACCAGTTGTGGGAGGAGGATGCCTGAGCACGAACCTGGGCTAGGGTTAGTATTAGGATTAGGGTTAAGGTTATGTCTTAGGGACAAGGCATGTCGGATATGCAAGCACAGATATCAGCTCGCCCAAGGGCTGAGTTGAGGGTGGGACTCAGGAGGCTCCTCGGGCACTGGGGTTTTGGGCTGTACGGGCAAAGATGTTGGAAATCGCCTCAGGGGAGCATGCCAGTTTCTACAATTCTCAGGGCATTAGATAGCACGAAATGAAAGGTCACCTTCTGGCTGAGAGGGTGAGTCCTGCTGTGAGGGTTAGGTTGTAGGGGCATTGCAGCCCCAATCTGCTGGCGCTGTGGTGGCCCATCCCAATGCTTGAGTTCAGAGCGTGTGTCTGCAGGACCATGAGACTCCTGGTTCTTGGTCCTTGGGGGCGCTGGAAGTGGGGTGGCCTCAGGGAGACATTCAAATTTATCCCGCTCTGTGGGTTCAGCACAATTCTAAACAGCATGGTTTCCTCCTGGTGTCAGGTTCAATGATGGGGTATCGCTCACGGGTCCCCCATCTGGGGCCTTGGGGACCAGGAGTCAGAGTATGGACGCCTGAACACACAACCTGGGCTAGGTATAGTATTATGGTTAGTGTTAGGCTTAGGGACAGGGCATGTCGGATCTGCTAGCACAGATACGGGCTCACCCAAGGGCTGAGTTGAGGGCAGGACTCAGGAGGCTCCTCAGGCCCTGGGTTCTTGGCCTGGAGGAGCAAAGCTGGTGGGAATGGCCTCAAGGGAGAATGGCTGGTTGCTACTGCTCTGAGGGTGTGAGAGAACACCAAATGAAAAGGTCTCCTCCTGGCTGAGAACTGAGTCCTGCCGACAGTCTGATGCTCAACCCATGGGAGGAATTGGGTGTCAGGCCTCTGGGTCCAATGCCTGAACACCCAACCTAGTGTTAGGGTTTCGTCCTGGGAGAATGGCAGGCCTGCCAGTGCGGCTCAGGTTCTCCGGAGGGCTGAGTTGAGGGCATTGCTCTGGTGGCCTGTCAGGCTCTGGGTTTGTGGTGTGGCATTTCTTGGAAGGCGTGGGTGGCTTTAGGGGGCATGGAGGATTCTGTGGCCAGGAGCATACTGCACAGGATCATATGGTCCAGTTTCATCGTGGGTGGCAGCCAGAGTCCTGCATTGGGAATCCAGGGTCCCCAGTCTGGAGGGCTAGGGGTCCAGTCCTCAGGGGACAGAAGCCTGACACCCAACCTAGGGTTAGGGTAGGGTTGTAAGGGCATGGCAGCCCCGATCTGATGGCGCTGTGGTGATGCTTCCCAATGCCTGAGTTGAGGGCGCGAGTCTGTAGCACTGTGAGAGTCCTGGTTCCTGGTCCTTGGGTGTGCCAGAAGTGGCAGTGGGCTCTGGGAGGCATGCAGGTTTCTCCCGCTCTGCGGGTTCAACACATTTCTAAAGGGCAGGGTTTCCTCCTGGGATCAGGCGCAATTATGGGGTGCAGCTCAGGGGTCCCCCATCTGGCCGTTTGGGGGACCAGGCTATGGAGGAGGGATGCCTGAACACACAACCTGGGCTAGAGTTAGTATTAGGGTTAGGCTTAGCGTTAAGGTTATGTCTTAGGGAGAAGGCATGTGGGATCTGCCAGCACAGATATTGGCTCACTCAAGGGCTGAGTTGAGGGCAGGGCTCTGGAGGCTTCTCAGGCCCTGGGTTTTTGGCCTGGAGGTGCAAAGATGGCGGGAATGGCCTCAGGGCAGCTTGGCCGGTTCCTAGGGCTCTGAGGGTGTTGGAGAGCAACAAATGGAATCTCCTGCTGGTTGAGAAGCTGAGTCATGCCATCAGTTTGATGCTCCCACCCATGGGTGGAATTGGGTGTCAGGGTTCTAGAACCTGAACACCCAACCTAGGCTTAGGGTTTGGTCCTGGGAGAATGGCAGGCCTGATGTGCCAGCACGGACTCAGGCTCTCTGGAGGGCTGGGCTGAGGGCATTGTTCTGGCGGCCTGTAAGGCTAAGGAATTGTGGTGTGGGGGTGCTCAGAAGATGTGGTTGGCTTTAGGGGTCATGGAGGTTTCTCCGGCAAGGAGCGTTCTGCAAAGGTCCATGTGGTCAAGTTTCATCATGGGTGGCAGCCAGAGTCCTACGTTGGGAATATGGGGTCCCCAGTCTGGAGGGCTAGGGAGCCAGTCCTCTGGGGACTGAAGCCTGAACGCCCAACCGAGGGTTAGGTTTAGGTCACAGGGGCATGGCGGCCCGGATCTGCCGGCACAGTGATGACCAATCCCGATGCCTGAGTTGAGGACGTGAGTCTGCAGGACCGTGAGACTCCTCATTCCTGCTCCTCAGGGGCGCCGGTATTGGGGGTGGCGTCAGGGAGGCATTCTGATTTCTTCTGCTCTGTAGGTTCAGCACATTCCTTTTTTTTTTCACTTTCAATATCTATCTATCTATATTATTTCTTTTCAGCGTAACAGTATTCCTTATTTTTGCACCACACCCAGTGCTCCATGCAACACGTGCCCTCCCTAATACCCACCACCTTGTTCTCCCAACCTCCCACTCCCCACCCATTCAAGACCCTCAGGTTCTTTTTCAGAGTCCGTAGTCTCTCATGGTTCACCTCCCCTTCCCATTTCCCACAACTTCCTTCTCCTCTCCATCTCCCCATGTCCTCCTTGTTCTTTGTTATGCTCCACAAATAAGTGAAACCATATGATAATTGACTCTCTCTGCTTGACTTATTTCACTCAGCATAATCTCTTCCAGTCCCATCCATATTGCTACAAAAGTTGGTATTCATCCTTTCTGATGGAGGCATAATACTCCATCTTGTATATGGACCACATCTTCCTTATCCATTCGTCCATTGAAGGGCATCTTGGTTCTTTCCACAGTTTGGCGACCGAGGCCTTTGCTGCTATAAACATTGGGGTACAGATGGCCCTTCTTTTCACTACATCTGTATCTTTGGGGTAAATACCCAGCAGTGCAATTGCAGGGTCATAGGGAAGCTCTATTCTTAATTTCTGGTGGAATCTCCACACTGTTCTCCAAAGTGGCTGCACCAACTTGCATTCCCACCAACAGTGTAAGAGGGTTCCCCTTTCTCCACATCCTCTCCAACAATCGTTGTTTCCTGTCTTGCTAATTGTGGCCTTTCTAACTGGTGTCAGGTGGTATCTCAATGTCGTTTTCATTTGAATCTCCCTGATGGCTAGTGATGATGAACATTTTGTCATGTGTCTGATAGCCATTTGTATGTCTTCGTTGGAGGAGTGTCTGTTCATATCTTCTGCCCATTTTTGGATATGATTATCTGTTTTGTGTGTGTTGAGTTTGAGAAGTTCTTTCTAGATCCTGGATCTCAACCTTTTGTCTGAACTGTCATTTACAAATATCTTCTCCCATTCCGTGGGTTGCCTTTTGATTGGTGGACTGTTCCCTTTGCTGTGCAGAAGCTTTTGATCTTGATGAAGTGCCAAAAGTTCATTTTCGCTTTTGTTTCCTTGGCCTTTGGAGACATATCTTGAAAGAAGTTGCTGTGGCTGATATCGAAGAGGTTACTGCCTATGTACTCCTCTAGGATTCTGAGAGAATCCTGTCTCACGTTGAGCTCCTTTATCGAGTTCGAGTTTATCATTGTGTATGGTGTAAGAGAATGGTCGAGTTTCATTCTTCTACATATCGCTGTCCAGTTTCCCCAGCACCATTGATTGAGGAGAATGTCTTTTGTTACATTGAATATTTTTTCCTGATTTCTCGACGATTATATCACAATAGAGTTGAGGGTCCATATCTAATCGGGATCGATTTGGGCAGAGCGCTCATGAAAATTAGCTGGCGTTGGACAACCATGGGGACCGCCTTGTTCCGCGTGGCCCAGGACCCTTTCTCACTCGGGGTATGTCCCAGCCACCCAAAAACGCGCCGAGACGACAGGGCCCGGCCGGGGGCCTCAGAGCCGGAGAGCTTGCTCCGAGCAGAGTTGATGGAGGGTCTGTGGTCGGGCATCCGGCTCCGCCTTGGAGGGAGGCCGGGGCGCCCGGGAAGGGATTGGCCTCTCTGGGGGAACAAAAAGATCTGTCGCTCCACAGCTGTGTCGCAGCCACGAAAGGGGCCGATGGCGCCGGGACGGTCGGAGGACTCGTGGAGCGGGACTCAGGGTTCCCCATGGGGAGGCCCGCAGGCTCAGGCCGCTGACAACGGAAGGCTGATCAAGCAGGCCTCGACCGGTCCCGGCTTTCGGGGCTGGCCCGGCCCCAGCTGCCAGCGAAGGGAGGGGACCACCAGAGTCTGAGGAGCGCGAGGCGTCGACTTGCCCACGCCAGCCTCACGGAGCTCCTCCTGGCTGTGCCGGATCGCGACGACACGCGATCCCGGACAGGGCCCCGGGGGGGCGGCCCTGCGACCCTGTGGTGCCCGAAGTGTGTTCGCCGGGCGTCTTCCGGCCAATTCTCACGAGCGTTCTGCCCAACTCGGGATCGATTTGGGCAGAACGCTCGTGAGAATTGGCCGGCGTTGGGCAGCCCTGGTCAGCGCCCAGTTCCGCGTGGAGCAGGGCCCTTTCTCGCTCAAGGCATGTCGCGGCCACCCGGAAAATGAGCCGCGACGATGGGGCGCGGCCGGCGGCCCCGGCGCCGGGGAGTTTTCCCCGAGCAGAGTGGATGGAGGCGCCGAGGCCGGGAGTCCGCCTCCGCCGTGGCGGGCGGCCGAGGCGCCCGAGGAGGGGGCTGGCCACTGTGGGGAAACGGATTGATCTCTCACTCCACGGCTGGGACGAAGACGCGAAAGATGCCGTTGTCGCCGGGACGGTCGGGGGACTCGTGGCGCGGGACTCAGGGTTCCCCATGGAGAGGCCCCCAGGCTCAGGCCCCTGGCAACGGAAGGCTGAGCAAGCAGGCCCGGGCCCAGGCCCGGCTTTCAGGGCTGGCCCGGCCCCAGCTGCCGGCGCCAGGGAGGGGACCCCCGGAGGCTGAGGAGCGGGAGGCGTTGGCCTCCCCGCGGCACGCCTCCCGGAGCTCCTCCTGGCGGTGCCAGAACGCGACGACACGCGATTCCGGACAGGGCCCCGGGGGGGGCCGCCCTGCGGCCCTGTGGTGCCCGAAGTGTGTTCGCCGGGCGTTTTCCGGCCAATTCTCACGAGCGTTCTGCCCAAATCGGGATCGATTTGGGCAGAACGCTCGTGAGAATTGGCCGGCGTTGGGCAGCCCTGGTCAGCGCCCAGTTCCGCGTGGAGCAGGGCCCTTTCTCGCTCGGGGCATGTCGCGGCCACCCGGAAAACGAGCCGCGACGATGGGGCGCGGCCGGCAGCCGCGGCGCCGGGGAGTTTTCCCCGAGCAGAGTGGATGGAGGCGCCGTGGCCGGGCGTCCGCCTCCGCCGTGGCGGGCGGCCGGGGCGCCCCTGGAGGGGGCTGGCCTCTGTGGGGAAACGGACTGTTCTCTCACTCCGCGGCTAGGACGAAGCCGCGAATGGTGCCGTTGTGGCCGGGACGGTCGGGGGACTCGTGGCGCGGGACTCAGGGTTCCCCATGGGGAGGCCCCCAGGCTCAGGCCCCTGGCAACGGAAGGCTGAGCAAGCAGGCCCGGGCCCGGGCCCGGCTTTCGGGGCTGGCCCGGCCCCAGCTGCCGGCGCCAGGGAGGGGACCCCCGGAGGCTGAGGAGCGGGAGGCGTCGGCCTCCCGCGGCAAGCCTCCCGGAGCTCCTCCTGGCGGTGCCGGAAGGCGACGACAAGCGGTCCGGACAGGGCCCCGGGGGGGCCGCCCTGCGGCCCTGTGGTGCCCGAAGTGTGTTCGCCGGGCGTTTTCCGGCCAATTCTCACGAGCGTTCTGCCCAAATCGGGATCGATTTGGGCAGAACGCTCGTGAGAATTGGCCGGCGTTGTGCAGCGCTGGTCAGCGCCCAGTTCCGCGTGGAGCAGGGCCCTTTCTCGCTCGGGGCATGTCGCGGCCACCCGGAAAACGAGCCGCGACCATGGGGCGCGGCCGGCAGCCGCGGCGCCGGGGAGTTTTCCCCGAGCAGAGTGGATGAAGGCGCCGTGGCCGGGCGTCCGCCTCCGCCGTGGCGGGCGGCCGGGGCGCCCCTGGAGGGGGCTGGCCTCTGTGGGGAAACGGACTGGTCTCTCACTCCGCGGCTAGGACGAAGCCGCGAAAGGTGCCGTTGTCGCCGGGACGGTCGGGGGACACGTGGCGCGGGACTCAGGGTTCCCCATGGGGAGGCCCCCAGGCTCAGGCCCCTGGCAACGGAAGGCTGAGCAAGCAGGCCCGGGCCCGGGCCCGGCTTTCGGGGCTGGCCCGGCCCCAGCTGCCGGCGCCAGGGAGGGGACCCCCGGAGGCTGAGGAGCGGGAGGCGTCGGCCTCCCCGCGGCACGCCTCCCGGAGCTCCTCCTGGCGGTGCCGGAACGCGACGACACGCGGTCCCGGACAGGGCCCCGGGGGGGGCCGCCCAACGGCCCTGTGGTGCCCGAAGTGTGTTCGCCGGGCGTTTTCCGGCCAATTCTCACGAGTGTTCTGCCCAAATCGGGATCGATTTGGGCAGAACGCTCGTGAGAATTGGCCGGCGTTGGGCAGCCCTGGTCAGCGCCCAGTTCCGCGTGGAGCAGGGCCCTTTCTCGCTCGGGGCATGTCCCGGCCACCCGGAAAACGAGCCGCGACGATGGGGCGCGGCCGGCAGCCGCGGCGCCGGGGAGTTTTCCCCGAGCAGAGTGGATGGAGGCACCGTGGCCGGGCGTCCGCCTCCGCCGTGGCGGGCGGCCGGGGCGCCCCTGGAGGGGGCTGGCCTCTTTGGGGAAACGGACTGGTCTCTCACTCCGCGGCTAGGACGAAGCCGCGAAAGGTGCCGTTGTGGCCGGGACGGTCGGGGGACTCGTGGCGCGGGACTCAGGGTTCCCCATGGGGAGGCCCCCAGGCTCAGGCCCCTGGCAACGGAAGGCTGAGCAAGCAGGACCGGGCCTGGGCCCGGCTTTCGGGGCTGGCCCGGCCCCAGCTGCCGGCGCCAGGGAGGGGACCCCCGGAGGCTGAGGAGCGGGAGGCGTCGGCCTCCCCGCGGCACGCCTCCCGGAGCTCCTCCTGGCGGTGCCGGAACGCGACGACACGCGGTCCCGGACAGGGCCCCGGGGGGGGCCGCCCTGCGGCCCTTTGGTGCCCGAAGTGTGTTCGCCGGGCGTTTTCCGGCCAATTCTCACGAGCGTTCTGCCCAAATCGGGATCGATTTGGGCAGAACGCTCGTGAGAATTGGCCGGCGTTGGGCAGCCCTGGTCAGCGCCCAGTTCCGCGTGGAGCAGGGCCCTTTCTCGCTCGGGGCATGTCGCGGCCACCCGGAAAACGAGCCGCGACGATGGGGCGCGGCCGGCAGCCGCGGCGCCGGGGAGTTTTCCCCGAGCAGAGTGGATGGAGGCGCCGTGGCCGGGCGTCCGCCTCCGCCATGGCGGGCGGCCGGGGCGCCCCTGGAGGGGGCTGGCCTCTGTGGGGAAAAGGACTGGTCTCTCACTCCGCGGCTAGGACGAAGCCGCGAAAGGTGCCGTTTTCGCCGGGACGGTCGGGGGACTCGTGGCGCGGGACTCAGGGTTCCCCATGGGGAGGCCCCCAGGCTCAGGCCCCTGGCAACGGAAGGCTGAGCAAGCAGGCCCGGGCCCGGGCCCGGCTTTCGGGGCTGGCCCGGCCCCAGCTGCCGGGGCCAGGGAGGGGACCCCCGGAGGCTGAGGAGCGGGAGGCGTCGGCCTCCCCGCGGCAAGCCTCCCGGAGCTCCTCCTGGCGGTGCCGGAACGCGACGACAAGCGGTCCGGACAGGGCCCCGGGGGAGGCCGCCCTGCGGCCCTGTGGTGCCCGAAGTGTGTTCGCCGGGCGTTTTCCGGCCAATTCTCACGAGCGTTCTGCCCAAATCGGGATCGATTTGGGCAGAACGCTCGTGAGAATTGGCCGGCGTTGGGCAGCCCTGGTCAGCGCCCAGTTCCGCGTGGAGCAGGGCCCTTTCTCGCTCGGGGCATGTCGCGGCCACCCGGAAAACGAGCCGCGACGATGGGGCGCGGCCGGCAGCCGCGGCGCCGGGGAGTTTTCCCCGAGCAGAGTGGATGGAGGCGCCGTGGCCGGGCGTCCGCCTCCGCCGTGGCGGGCGGCCGGGGCGCCCCTGGAGGGGGCTGGCCTCTGTGGGGAAACGGACTGGTCTCTCACTCCACGGCTAGGACGAAGCCGCGAAAGGTGCCGTTGTGGCCGGGACGGTCGGGGGACTCGTGGCGCGGGACTCAGGGTTCCCCATGGGGAGGCCCCCAGGCTCAGGCCCCTGGCAACGGAAGGCTGAGCAAGCATGCCCGGGCCCGGGCCCGGCTTTCGGGGCTGGCCCGGCCCCAGCTGCCGGCGCCAGGGAGGGGACCCCCGGAGGCTGAGGAGCGGGAGGCGTCGGCCTCCCCGCGGCACGCCTCCCGGAGCTCCTCCTGGCGGTGCCGGAACGCGACGACACGCCGTCCCGGACAGGGCCCCGGGGGGGCCGCACTGCGGCCCTGTGGTGCCCGAAGTGTGTTCGCCGGGCGTTTTCCGGCCAATTCTCACGAGCGTTCTGCCCAAATCGGGATCGATTTTTGCAGAACGCTCGTGAGAATTGGCCGGCGTTGGGCAGCCCTGGTCAGCGCCCAGTTCCGCGTGGAGCAGGGCCCTTTCTCGCTCGGGGCATGTCGCGGCCACCCGGAAAACGAGCCCCGACGATGGAGCGCGGCAGGCAGCCGCGGCGCCGGGGAGTTTTCCCCGAGCAGAGTGGATGGAGGCGCCGTGGCCGGGCGTCCGCCTCCGCCGTGGCAGGCGGCCGGGGCGCCCCTGGAGGGGGCTGGCCTCTGTGGGGAAACGGACTGGTCTCTCACTCCGCGGCTAGGACGAAGCCGCGAAAGGTGCCGTTGTGGCCGGGACGGTCGGGGGACTCGTGGCGCGGGACTCAGGGGTCCCCATGGGGAGGCCCCCAGGCTCAGGCCCCTGGCAACGGAAGGCTGAGCAAGCAGGCCCGGGCCCGGGCCCGGCTTTCGGGGCTGGCCCGGCCCCAGCTGCCGGGGCCAGGGATGAGACCCCCGGAGGCTGAGGAGCGGGAGGCGTCGGCCTCCCCGCGGCAAGCCTCCCGGAGCTCCTCCTGGCGGTGCCGGAACGCGACGACACGCGGTCCCGGACAGGGCCCCGGGGGGGGCCGCCCTGCGGCCCTGTGGTGCCCGAAGTGTGTTCGCCGTGCGTTTTCCGGCCAATTCTCACGAGCGTTCTGCCCAAATCGGGATCGATTTGTCAGAACGCTCGTGAGAATTGGCCGGCGTTGGGCAGCCCTGGTCAGCGCCCAGTTCCGCGTGGAGCAGGGCCCTTTCTCGCTCGGGGCATGTCGCGGCCACCCGGAAAATGAGCCGCGACGATGGGGCGCGGCCGGCAGCCGCGGCGCCGGGGAGTTTTCCCCGAGCAGAGTGGATGGAGGCGCCGTGGCCGGGCGTCCGCCTCCGCCGTGGCGGGCGGCCGGGGCGCCCCTGGAGGGGGCTGGCCTCTGTGGGGAAACGGACTGGTCTCTCACTCCGCGGCTAGGACGAAGCCGTGAAAGGTGCCGTTTTCGCCGGGACGGTCGGGGGACTCGTGGCGCGGGACTCAGGGTTCCCCATGGGGAGGCCCCTAGGCTCAGGCCCCTGGCAACGGAAGGCTGAGCAAGCAGGCCCGGGCCCGGGCCCGGGATTCGGGGCTGGCCCGGCCCCAGCTGCCGGGGCCAGGGAGGGGACCCCCGGAGGCTGAGGAGCGGGAGGCGTCGGCCTCCCCGCGGCAAGCCTCCCGGAGCTCCTCCTGGCGGTGCCGGAACGCGACGACAAGCGGTCCGGACAGGGCCCCGGGGGGGGCCGCCCTGCGGCCCTGTGGTGCCCGAAGTGTGTTCGCCGGGCGTTTTCCGGCCAATTCTCACGAGCGTTCTGCCCAAATCGGGATCGATTTGGGCAGAACGCTCGTGAGAATTGGCCGGCGTTGGGCAGCCCTGGTCAGCGCCCAGTTCCGCGTGGAGCAGGGCCCTTTCTCGCTCGGGGCATGTCGCGGCCACCCGGAAAACGAGCCGCGACGATGGGGCGCGGCCGGCAGCCGCGGCGCCGGTGAGTTTTCCCCGAGCAGAGTGGATGGAGGCGCCGTGGCCGGGCGTCCGCCTCCGCCGTGGCGGGCGGCCGGGGCGCCCCTGGAGGGGGCTAGCCTCTGTGGGGAAACGGACTGGTCTCTCACTCCGCGGCTAGGACGAAGCCGCGAAAGGTGCCGTTGTCGCCGGGACGGTCGGGGGACTCGTGGCGCGGGACTCAGGGTTCCCCATGGGGAGGCCCCCAGGCTCAGGCCCCTGGCAACGGAAGGCTGAGCAAGCAGGCCCGGGCCCGGGCCCGGCTTTCGGGGCTGGCCCGGCCCCAGCTGCCGGCGCCAGGGAGGGGACCCCCGGAGGCTGAGGAGCGGGAGGCGTCGGCCTCCCCGCGGCACGCCTCCCGGAGCTCCTCCTGGCGGTGCCGGAACGCGACGACACGCGGTCCCGGACAGGGCCCCGGGGGGGGCCGCCCAACGGCCCTGTGGTGCCCGAAGTGTGTTCGCCGGGCGTTTTCCGGCCAATTCTCACGAGTGTTCTGCCCAAATCGGGATCGATTTGGGCAGAACGCTCGTGAGAATTGGCCGGCGTTGGGCAGCCCTGGTCAGCGCCCAGTTCCGCGTGGAGCAGGGCCCTTTCTCGCTCGGGGCATGTCGCGGCCACCCGGAAAACGAGCCGCGACGATGGGGCGCGGCCGGCAGCCGCGGCGCCGGGGAGTTTTCCCCGAGCAGAGTGGATGGAGGCACCGTGGCCGGGCGTCCGCCTCCGCCGTGGCGGGCGGCCGGGGCGCCCCTGGAGGGGGCTGGCCTCTTTGGGGAAACGGACTGGTCTCTCACTCCGCGGCTAGGACGAAGCCGCGAAAGGTGCCGTTGTGGCCGGGACGGTCGGGGGACTCGGGGCGCGGGACTCAGGGTTCCCCATGGGGAGGCCCCCAGGCTCAGGCCCCTGGCAACGGAAGGCTGAGCAAGCAGGACCGGGCCTGGGCCCGGCTTTCGGGGCTGGCCCGGCCCCAGCTGCCGGCGCCAGGGAGGGGACCCCCGGAGGCTGAGGAGCGGGAGGCGTCGGCCTCCCCGCGGCACGCGTCCCGGAGCTCCTCCTGGCGGTGCCGGAACGCGACGACACGCGGTCCCGGACAGGGCCCCGGGGGGGGCCGCCCTGCGGCCCTTTGGTGCCCGAAGTGTGTTCGCCGGGCGTTTTCCGGCCAATTCTCACGAGCGTTCTGCCCAAATCGGGATCGATTTGGGCAGAACGCTCGTGAGAATTGGCCGGCGTTGGGCAGCCCTGGTCAGCGCCCAGTTCCGCGTGGAGCAGGGCCCTTTCTCGCTCGGGGCATGTCGCGGCCACCCGGAAAACGAGCCGCGACGATGGGGCGCGGCCGGCAGCCGCGGCGCCGGGGAGTTTTCCCCGAGCAGAGTGGATGGAGGCGCCGTGGCCGGGCGTCCGCCTCCGCCATGGCGGGCGGCCGGGGCGCCCCTGGAGGGGGCTGGCCTCTGTGGGGAAAAGGACTGGTCTCTCACTCCGCGGCTAGGACGAAGCCGCGAAAGGTGCCGTTTTCGCCGGGACGGTCGGGGGACTCGTGGCGCGGGACTCAGGGTTCCCCATGGGGAGGCCCCCAGGCTCAGGCCCCTGGCAACGGAAGGCTGAGCAAGCAGGCCCGGGCCCGGGCCCGGCTTTCGGGGCTGGCCCGGCCCCAGCTGCCGGGGCCAGGGAGGGGACCCCCGGAGGCTGAGGAGCGGGAGGCGTCGGCCTCCCCGCGGCAAGCCTCCCGGAGCTCCTCCTGGCGGTGCCGGAACGCGACGACAAGCGGTCCGGACAGGGCCCCGGGGGAGGCCGCCCTGCGGCCCTGTGGTGCCCGAAGTGTGTTCGCCGGGCGTTTTCCGGCCAATTCTCACGAGCGTTCTGCCCAAATCGGGATCGATTTGGGCAGAACGCTCGTGAGAATTGGCCGGCGTTGGGCAGCCCTGGTCAGCGCCCAGTTCCGCGTGGAGCAGGGCCCTTTCTCGCTCGGGGCATGTCGCGGCCACCCGGAAAACGAGCCGCGACGATGGGGCGCGGCCGGCAGCCGCGGCGCCGGGGAGTTTTCCCCGAGCAGAGTGGATGGAGGCGCCGTGGCCGGGCGTCCGCCTCCGCCGTGGCGGGCGGCCGGGGCGCCCCTGGAGGGGGCTGGCCTCTGTGGGGAAACGGACTGGTCTCTCACTCCACGGCTAGGACGAAGCCGCGAAAGGTGCCGTTGTGGCCGGGACGGTCGGGGGACTCGTGGCGCGGGACTCAGGGTTCCCCATGGGGAGGCCCCCAGGCTCAGGCCCCTGGCAACGGAAGGCTGAGCAAGCAGGCCCGGGCCCGGGCCCGGCTTTCGGGGCTGGCCCGGCCCCAGCTGCCGGCGCCAGGGAGGGGACCCCCGGAGGCTGAGGAGCGGGAGGCGTCGGCCTCCCCGCGGCACGCCTCCCGGAGCTCCTCCTGGCGGTGCCGGAACGCGACGACACGCCGTCCCGGACAGGGCCCCGGGGGGGCCGCACTGCGGCCCTGTGGTGCCCGAAGTGTGTTCGCCGGGCGTTTTCCGGCCAATTCTCACGAGCGTTCTGCCCAAATCGGGATCGATTTTTGCAGAACGCTCGTGAGAATTGGCCGGCGTTGGGCAGCCCTGGTCAGCGCCCAGTTCCGCGTGGAGCAGGGCCCTTTCTCGCTCGGGGCATGTCGCGGCCACCCGGAAAACGAGCCCCGACGATGGAGCGCGGCAGGCAGCCGCGGCGCCGGGGAGTTTTCCCCGAGCAGAGTGGATGGAGGCGCCGTGGCCGGGCGTCCGCCTCCGCCGTGGCAGGCGGCCGGGGCGCCCCTGGAGGGGGCTGGCCTCTGTGGGGAAACGGACTGGTCTCTCACTCCGCGGCTAGGACGAAGCCGCGAAAGGTGCCGTTGTGGCCGGGACGGTCGGGGGACTCGTGGCGCGGGACTCAGGGGTCCCCATGGGGAGGCCCCCAGGCTCAGGCCCCTGGCAACGGAAGGCTGAGCAAGCAGGCCCGGGCCCGGGCCCGGCTTTCGGGGCTGGCCCGGCCCCAGCTGCCGGGGCCAGGGATGAGACCCCCGGAGGCTGAGGAGCGGGAGGCGTCGGCCTCCCCGCGGCAAGCCTCCCGGAGCTCCTCCTGGCGGTGCCGGAACGCGACGACACGCGGTCCCGGACAGGGCCCCGGGGGGGGCCGCCCTGCGGCCCTGTGGTGCCCGAAGTGTGTTCGCCGTGCGTTTTCCGGCCAATTCTCACGAGCGTTCTGCCCAAATCGGGATCGATTTGTCAGAACGCTCGTGAGAATTGGCCGGCGTTGGGCAGCCCTGGTCAGCGCCCAGTTCCGCGTGGAGCAGGGCCCTTTCTCGCTCGGGGCATGTCGCGGCCACCCGGAAAATGAGCCGCGACGATGGGGCGCGGCCGGCAGCCGCGGCGCCGGGGAGTTTTCCCCGAGCAGAGTGGATGGAGGCGCCGTGGCCGGGCGTCCGCCTCCGCCGTGGCGGGCGGCCGGGGCGCCCCTGGAGGGGGCTGGCCTCTGTGGGGAAACGGACTGGTCTCTCACTCCGCGGCTAGGACGAAGCCGTGAAAGGTGCCGTTTTCGCCGGGACGGTCGGGGGACTCGTGGCGCGGGACTCAGGGTTCCCCATGGGGAGGCCCCTAGGCTCAGGCCCCTGGCAACGGAAGGCTGAGCAAGCAGGCCCGGGCCCGGGCCCGGGTTTCGGGGCTGGCCCGGCCCCAGCTGCCGGGGCCAGGGAGGGGACCCCCGGAGGCTGAGGAGCGGGAGGCGTCGGCCTCCCCGCGGCAAGCCTCCCGGAGCTCCTCCTGGCGGTGCCGGAACGCGACGACAAGCGGTCCGGACAGGGCCCCGGGGGGGGCCGCCCTGCGGCCCTGTGGTGCCCGAAGTGTGTTCGCCGGGCGTTTTCCGGCCAATTCTCACGAGCGTTCTGCCCAAATCGGGATCGATTTGGGCAGAACGCTCGTGAGAATTGGCCGGCGTTGGGCAGCCCTGGTCAGCGCCCAGTTCCGCGTGGAGCAGGGCCCTTTCTCGCTCGGGGCATGTCGCGGCCACCCGGAAAACGAGCCGCGACGATGGGGCGCGGCCGGCAGCCGCGGCGCCGGTGAGTTTTCCCCGAGCAGAGTGGATGGAGGCGCCGTGGCCGGGCGTCCGCCTCCGCCGTGGCGGGCGGCCGGGGCGCCCCTGGAGGGGGCTAGCCTCTGTGGGGAAACGGACTGGTCTCTCACTCCGCGGCTAGGACGAAGCCGCGAAAGGTGCCGTTTTCGCCGGGACGGTCGGGGGACTCGTGGCGCGGGACTCAGGGTTCCCCATGGGGAGGCCCCCAGGCTCAGGCCCCTGGCAACGGAAGGCTGAGCAAGCAGGCCCGGGCCCGGGCCCGGCTTTCGGGGCTGGCCCGGCCCCAGCTGCCGGCGCCAGGGAGGGGACCCCCGGAGGCTGAGGAGCGGGAGGCCTCGGCCTCCCCGCGGCACGCCTCCCGGAGCTCCTCCTGGCGGTGCCGGAACGCGACGACACGCCGTCCCGTACAGGGCCCGGGGGGGGCCGCACTGCGGCCCTGTGGTGCCCGAAGTGTGTTCGCCGGGCGTTTTCCGGCCAATTCTCACGAGCGTTCTGCCCAAATCGGGATCGATTTGGGCAGAACGCTCGTGAGAATTGGCCGGCGTTGGGCAGCCCTGGTCAGCGCCCAGTTCCGCGTGGAGCAGGGCCCTTTCTCGCTCGGGGCATGTCGCGGCCACCCGGAAAACGAGCCGCGACGATGGGGTGCGGCCGGCAGCCGCGGCGCCGGGGAGTTTTCCCCGAGCAGAGTGGATGGAGGCGCCGTGGCCGGGCGTCCGCCTCCGCCGTGGCGGGCGGCCGGGGCGCCCCTGGAGGGGGCTGGCCTCTGTGGGGAAACGGACTGGTCTCTCACTCCGCGGCTAGGACGAAGCCGCGAAAGGTGCCGTTGTGGCCGGGACGGTTGGGGGACTCGTGGCGCGGGACTCAGGGTTCCCCATGGGGAGGCCCCCAGGCTCAGGCCCCTGGCAACGGAAGGCTGAGCAAGCAGGCCCGGGCCCGGGCCCGGCTTTCGGGGCTGGCCCGGCCCCAGCTGCCGGGGCCAGGGAGGGGACCCCCGGAGGCTGAGGAGCGGGAGGCGTCGGCCTCCCCGCGGCAAGCCTCCCGGAGCTCCTCCTGGCGGTGCCGGAACGCGACGACACGCGGTCCCGGACAGGGCCCCGGGGGGGGCCGCCCTGCGGCCCTGTGGTGCCCGAAGTGTGTTCGCCGGGCGTTTTCCGGCCAATTCTCGCGAGCGTTCTGCCCAAATCGGGATCGATTTGGGCAGAACGCTCGTGAGAATTGGCCGGCGTTGGGCAGCCCTGGTCAGCGCCCAGTTCCGCGTGGAGCAGGGCCCTTTCTCGCTCGGGGCATGTCGCGGCCACCCGGAAAACGAGCAGCGACGATGGAGCGCGGCAGGCAGCCACGGCGCCGGGGAGTTTTCCCCGAGCAGAGTGGATGGAGGCGCCGTGGCCGGGCGTCCGCCTCCGCCGTGGCGGGCGGCCGGGGCGCCCCTGGAGGGGGCTGGCCTCTGTGGGGAAACGGACTGGTCTCTCACTCCGCGGCTGGGACGAAGCCGCGAAAGGTGCCGTTGTCGCCGGGACGGTCGGGGGACTCGTGGCGCGGGACTCAGGGTTCCCCATGGGGAGGCCCCCAGGCTCAGGCCCCTGGCAACGGAAGGCTGAGCAAGCAGGACCGGGCCCGGGCCCGGCTTTCGGGGCTGGCCCGGCCCCAGCTGCCGGGGCCAGGGAGGGGACCCCCGGAGGCTGAGGAGCGGGAGGCGTCGGCCTCCCCGCGGCAAGCCTCCCGGAGCTCCTCCTGGCGGTGCCGGAACGCGACGACACGCGGTCCCGGACAGGGCCCCGGGGGGGGCCGCCCTGCGGCCCTGTGGTGCCCGAAGTGTGTTCGCCGGGCGTTTTCCGGCCAATTCTCACGAGCGTTCTGCCCAAATCGGGATCGATTTGGGCAGAACGCTCGTGAGAATTGGCCGGCGTTGGGCAGCCCTGGTCAGCGCCCAGTTCCGCGTGGAGCAGGGCCTTTTCTCGCTCGTTGCATGTCGCGGCCACCCGGAAAACGAGCCGCGACGATGGGGCGCGGCCGGCAGCCGCGGCGCCGGGGAGTTTTCCCCGAGCAGAGTGGATGGAGGCGCCGTGGCCAGGCGTCCGCCTCCGCCGTGGCGGGCGGCCGGGGCGCCCCTGGAGGGGGCTGGCCTCTGTGGGGAAACGGACTGGTCTCTCACTCCGCGGCTACGACGAAGCCGCGAAAGGTGCCGTTGTGGCCGGGACGGTTGGGGGACTCGTGGAGCGGTACTCAGGGTTCCCCATGGGGAGGCCCCCAGGCTCAGGCCCCTGGCAACGGAAGGCTGAGCAAGCAGGCCCGGGCCCGGGCCCTGCTTTCGGGGCTGGCCCGGCCCCAGCTGCCGGGGCCAGGGAGGGGACCCCCGGAGGCTGAGGAGCGGGAGGCGCGGCCTCCCCGCGGCAAGCCTCCCGGAGCTCCTCCTGGCGGTGCCGGAACGCGACGACACGCGGTCCCGGACAGGGACCCGCGGGGGGCCGCCCTGCGGCCCTGTGGTGCCCGAAGTGTGTTCGCCGGGCGTTTTCCGGCCAATTCTCACGAGCGTTCTGCCCAAATCGGGATCGATTTGGGCAGAACGCTCGTGAGAATTGGCCGGCGTTGGGCAGCCCTGGTCAGCGCCCAGTTCCGCGTGGAGCAGGGCCCTTTCTCGCTCGGGGCATGTCGCGGCCACCCGGAAAACGAGCCGCGACGATGGGGCGCGGCCGGCAGCCGCGGCGCCGGGGAGTTTTCCCCGAGCAGAGTGGATGGAGGCGCCGTGGCCGGGCGTCCGCCTCCGCCGTGGCGGGCGGCCGGGGCGCCCCTGGAGGGGGCTGGCCTCTGTGGGGAAACGGACTGGTCTCTCACTCCGCGGCTAGGACGAAGCCGCGAAAGGTGCCGTTTTCGCCGGGACGGTCGGGGGACTCGTGGCGCGGGACTCAGGGTTCCCCATGGGGAGGCCCCCAGGCTCAGGCCCCTGGCAACGGAAGGCTGAGCAAGCAGGCCCGTGCCCGGGCCCGGGTTTCGGGGCTGGCCCGGCCCCAGCTGCCGGGGCCAGGGAGGGGACCCCCGGAGGCTGAGGAGCGGGAGGCATCGGCCTCCCCGCGGCAAGCCTCCCGGAGCTCCTCCTGGCGGTGCCGGAACGCGACGACAAGCGGTCCGGACAGGGCCACGGGGGGGGCCGCCCTGCGGCCCTGTGGTGCCCGAAGTGTGTTCGCCGGGCGTTTTCCGGCCAATTCTCACGAGCGTTCTGCCCAAATCGGGATCGATTTGGGCAGAACGCTCGTGAGAATTGGCCGGCGTTGGGCAGCCCTGGTCAGCGCCCAGTTCCGCGTGGAGCAGGGCCCTTTCTCGCTCGGGGCATGTCGCGGCCACCCGGAAAACGAGCCGCGACGATGGGGCGCGGCCGGCAGCCGCGGCGCCGGGGAGTTTTCCCCGAGCAGAGTGGATGGAGGCGCCGTGGCCGGGCGTCCGCCTCCGCCGTGGCGGGCGGCCGGGGCGCCCCTGGAGGGGGCTGGCCTCTGTGGGGAAACGGACTGGTCTCTCACTCCGCGGCTAGGACGAAGCCGCGAAAGGTGCCGTTGTGGTCGGGATGGTCGGGGGACTCGTGGCGCGGGACTCAGGGTTCCCCATGGGGAGGCCCCCAGGCTCAGGCCCCTGGCAACGGAAGGCTGAGCAAGCAGGCCCGGGCCCGGGCCCGGCTTTCGGGGCTGGCCCGGCCCCAGCTGCCGGCGCCAGGGAGGGGACCCCCGGAGGCTGAGGAGCGGGAGGCGTCGGCCTCCCCGCGGCACGCCTCCCGGAGCTCCTCCTGGCGGTGCCGGAACGCGACGACACGCCGTCCCGTACAGGTCCCGGGGGGGGCCGCACTGCGGCCCTGTGGTGCCCGAAGTGTGTTCGCCGGGCGTTTTCCGACCAATTCTCGCGAGCGTTCTGCCCAAATCGATCCCGATTTGGGCAGAACGCTCGTGAGAATTGGCCGGCGTTGGGCAGCCCTGGTCAGCGCCCAGTTCCGCGTGGAGCAGGGCCCTTTCTCGCTCGGGGCATGTCGCGGCCACCCGGAAAACGAGCAGCGACGATGGAGCGCGGCAGGCAGCCACGGCGCCGGGGAGTTTTCCCCGAGCAGAGTGGATGGAGGCGCCGTGGCCGGGCGTCCGCCTCCGCCGTGGCGGGCGGCCGGGGCGCCCCTGGAGGGGGCTGGCCTCTGTGGGGAAACGGACTGGTCTCTCACTCCGCGGCTTGGACGAAGCCGCGAAAGGTGCCGTTGTCGCCGGGACGGTCGGGGGACTCGTGGCGCGGGACTCAGGGTTCCCCATGGGGAGGCCCCCAGGCTCAGGCCCCTGGCAACGGAAGGCTGAGCAAGCAGGACCGGGCCCGGGCCCGGCTTTCGGGGCTGGCCCGGCCCCAGCTGCCGGGGCCAGGGAGGGGACCCCCGGAGGCTGAGGAGCGGGAGGCGTCGGCCTCCCCGCGGCAAGCCTCCCGGAGCTCCTCCTGGCGGTGCCGGAACGCGACGACACGCGGTCCCGGACAGGGCCCCGGGGGGGGCCGCCCTGCGGCCCTGTGGTGCCCGAAGTGTGTTCGCCGGGCGTTTTCCGGCCAATTCTCACGAGCGTTCTGCCCAAATCGGGATCGATTTGGGCAGAACGCTCGTGAGAATTGGCCAGCGTTGGGCAGCCCTGGTCAGCGCCCAGTTCCACGTGGAGCAGGGCCCTTTCTCGCTCGTTGCATGTCGCGGCCACCCGGAAAACGAGCCGCGACGATGGGGCGCGGCCGGCAGCCGCGGCGCCAGGGAGTTTTCCCCGAGCAGAGTGGATGGAGGCGCCGTGGCCGGGCGTCCGCCTCCGCCGTGGCGGGCGGCCGGGGCGCCCCTGGAGGGGGATGGCCTCTGTGGGGAAACGGACTGGTCTCTCAATCCGCGGCTAGGACGAAGCCGCGAAAGGTGCCGTTTTCGCCGGGACGGTCGGGGGACTCGTGGCGCGGGACTCAGGGTTCCCCATGGGGAGGCCCCCAGGCTCAGGCCCCTGGCAACGGAAGGCTGAGCAAGCAGGCCCGGGCCCGGGCCCGGCTTTCGGGGCTGGCCCGGCCCCAGCTGCCGGCGCCAGGGAGGGGACCCCCGGAGGCTGAGGAGCGGGAGGCGTCGGCCTCCCCGCGGCACGCCTCCCAGAGCTCCTCCTGGCGGTGCCGGAACGCGACGACACGCCGTCCCGGACAGGGCCCGGGGGGGGCCGCACTGCGGCCCTGTGGTGCCCGAAGTATGTTCGCCGGGCGTTTTCCGGCCAATTCTCACGAGCGTTCTGCCCAAATCGGGATCGATTTGGGCAGAACGCTCGTGAGAATTGGCCGGCGTTGGGCAGCCCTGGTCAGCGCCCAGTTCCGCGTGGAGCAGGGCCCTTTCTCGCTCGGGGCATGTCGCGGCCACCCGGAAAACGAGCCGCGACGATGGGGCGCGGCCGGCAGCCGCGGCGCCGGGGAGTTTTCCCCGAGCAGAGTGGATGGAGGCGCCGTGGCCGGGCGTCCGCCTCCGCCGTGGCGGGCGGCCGGGGCGCCCCTGGAGGGGGCTGGCCTCTGTGGGGAAACGGACTGGTCTCTCACTCCGCGGCTAGGACGAAGCCGCGAAAGGTGCCGTTGTGGCCGGGACGGTCGGGGGACTCGTGGCGCGGGACTCAGGGTTCCCCATGGGGAGGCCCCCAGGCTCAGGCCCCTGGCAACGGAAGGCTGAGCAAGCAGGCCCGGGCCCGGGCCCGGCTTTCGGGGCTGGCCCGGCCCCAGCTGCCGGCGCCAGGGAGGGGACCCCCGGAGGCTGAGGAGCGGGAGGCGTCGGCCTCCCCGCGGCACGCCTCCCGGAGCTCCTCCTGGCGGTGCCGGAACGCGACGACACGCCGTCCCGGACAGGGCCCGGGGGGGGCCGCACTGCGGCCCTGTGGTGCCCGAAGTGTGTTCGCCGGGCGTTTTCCGGCCAATTCTCACGAGCGTTCTGCCCAAATCGGGATCGATTTGGGCAGAACGCTCGTGAGAATTGGCCGGCGTTGGGCAGCCCTGGTCAGCGCCCAGTTCCGCGTGGAGCAGGGCCCTTTCTCGCTCGGGGCATGTCGCGGCCACCCGGAAAACGAGCCGCGACGATGGAGCGCGGCAGGCAGCCGCGGCGCCGGGGAGTTTTCCCCGAGCAGAGTGGATGGAGGCGCCGTGGCCGGGCGTCCGCCTCCGCCGTGGCGGGCGGCCGGGGCGCCCCTGGAGGGGGCTGGCCTCTGTGGGGAAACGGACTGGTCTCTCACTCCGCGGCTAGGACGGAGCCGCGAAAGGTGCCGTTGTCGCCGGGACGGTCGGGGGACTCGTGGCGCGGGACTCAGGGTTCCCCATGGGGAGGCGCCCAGGCTCAGGCCCCTGGCAACGGAAGGCTGAGCAAGCAGGCCCGGGCCCGGGCCCGGGTTTCGGGGCTGGCCCGGCCCCAGCTGCCGGGGCCAGGGAGGCGACCCCCGGAGGCTGAGGAGCGGGAGGCGTCGGCCTCCCCGCGGCAAGCCTCCCGGAGCTCCTCCTGGCGGTGCCGGAACGCGACGACAAGCGGTCCGGACAGGGCCCCGGGGGGGGCCGCCCTGCGGCCCTGTGGTGCCCGAAGTGTGTTCGCCGGGCGTTTTCCGGCCAATTCTCACGAGCGTTCTGCCCTGGGCAGAACGCTCGTGAGAATTGGCCGGCGTTGGGCAGCCCTGGTCAGCGCCCAGTTCCGCGTGGAGCAGGGCCCTTTCTCGCTCGGGGCATGTCGCGGCCACCCGGAAAACGAGCCGCGACCATGGGGCGCGGCCGGCAGCCGCGGCGCCGGGGAGTTTTCCCCGAGCAGAGTGGATGGAGGCGCCGTGGCCGGGCGTCCGCCTCCGCCGTGGCGGGCGGCCGGGGCGCCCCTGGAGGGGGCTGGCCTCTGTGGGGAAACGGACTGGTCTCTCACTCCGCGGCTAGGACGAAGCCGCGAAAGGTGCCGTTGTGGCCGGGACAGTCGGGGGACTCGTGGCGCGGGACTCAGGGTTCCCCATGGGGCGGCCCCCAGGCTCAGGCCCCTGCAACGGAAGGCTGAGCAAGCAGGCCCGGGCCCGGGCCCGGCTTTCGGGGCTGGCCCGGCCCCAGCTGCCGGCGCCAGGGAGGGGACCCCCGGAGGCTGAGGAGCGGGAGGCGTCAGCCTCCCCGCGGCACGCCTCCCGGAGCTCCTCCTGGCGGTGCCGGAACATGACGACACGCGGTCCCGGACATGGCCCCGGGGGGGGCCGCCCTGCGGCCCTGTGGTGCCCGAAGTGTGTTCGCCGGGCGTTTTCCGGCCAATTCTCACGAGCGTTCTGCCCTGGGCAGAACGCTCGTGAGAATTGGCCGGCGTTGGGCAGCCCTGGTCAGCGCCCAGTTCCGCGTGGAGCAGGGCCCTTTCTCGCTCGGGGCATGTCGCGGCCACCCGGAAAACGAGCCGCGACGATGGGGCGCGGCCGGCAGCCGCGGCGCCGGGGAGTTTTCCCCGAGCAGAGTGGATGGAGGCGCCGTGGCCGGGCGTCCGCCTCCGCCGTGGCGGGCGGCCGGGGCGCCCCTGGAGGGGGCTGGCCTCTGTGGGGAAACGGACTAGTCTCTCACTCCGCGGCTAGGATGAAGCCGCGAAAGGTGCCGTTGTGGCCGGGACGGTCGGGGGACTCGTGGCGCGGGACTCAGGGTTCCCTATGGGGAGGCCCCCAGGATCAGGCCCCTGCAACGGAAGGCTGAGCAAGCAGGCCCGGGCCCGGGCCCGGCTTTCGGGGCTGGCCCGGCCCCAGCTGCCGGCGCCAGGGAGGGGACCCCCGGAGGCTGAGGAGCGGGAGGCGTCGGCCTCCCCGCGGCACGCCTCCCGGAGCTCCTCCTGGCGATGCCGGAACGTGACGACACGCGGTCCCGGACAGGGCCCCGGGGGGGGCCGCCCTGCGGTCCTGTGGTGCCCGAAGTGTGTTCGCCGGGCGTTTACCGGCCAATTCTCACGAGCGTTCTGCCCAAATCGGGATCGATTTGGGCAGAACGCTCGTGAGAATTGGCCGGCGTTGGGCAGCCCTGGTCAGCGCCCAGTTCCGCGTGGAGCAGGGCCCTTTCTCGCTCGGGGCATGTCGCGGCCACCCGGAAAACGAGCCGCGACGATGGGGCGCGGCCGGCAGCCGCGGCGCCGGGGAGTTTTCCCCGAGCAGAGTGGATGGAGGCGCCGTGGCCGGGCGTCCGCCTCCGCCGTGGCGGGCGGCCGGGGCGCCCCTGGAGGGGGCTGGCCTCTGTGGGGAAACGGACTGGTCTCTCACTCCGCGGCTAGGACGAAGCCGCGAAAGGTGCCGTTGTCGCCGGGACGGTCGGGGGACACGTGGCGCGGGACTCAAGGTTCCCCATGGGGTGGCCCCCAGGCTCAGGCCCCTGGCAACGGAAGGCTGAGCAAGCAGTCCCGGTCCCGGGCCCGGCTTTCGGGGCTGGCCCGGCCCCAGCTGCCGGCGCCAGGGAGGGGACCCCCGGAGTCTGAGGAGCGGGAGGCGTCGGCCTCCCCGCGGCAATCCTCCCGGAGCTCCTCCTGGCGGTGCCGGAACGCGACGACAAGCGGTCCGGACAGGGCCCCGGGGGCGGCCGCCCTGCGGCCCTGTGGTGCCCGAAGTGTGTTCGCCGGGCGTTTTCCGGCCAATTCTCACGAGCGTTCTGCCCTGGGCAGAACGCTCGTGAGAATTGGCCGGCGTTGGGCAGCCCTGGTCAGCGCCCAGTTCCGCGTGGAGCAGGGCCCTTTCTCGCTCGGGGCATGTCGCGGCCACCCGGAAAACGAGCCGCGTCCATGGGGCGTGGCCGGCAGCCGCGGCGCCGGGGAGTTTTCCCCGAGCAGAGTGGATGGAGGCGCCGTGGCCGGGCGTCCGCCTCCGCCGTGGCGGGCGGCCGGGGCGCCCCTGGAGGGGGCTGGACTCTGTGGGGAAACGGACTGGTCTCTCACTCCGCGGCTAGGACGAAGCCGCGAAAGGTGCCATTGTCGCCGGGACGGTCGGGGGACACGTGGCGCGGGACTCAGGGTTCCCCATGGGGTGGCCCCCAGGCTCAGGCCTCTGGCAACGGAAGGCTGAGCAAGCAGGCCCGGGCCCGGGCCCGGCTTTCGGAGCTGGCCCGGCCCCAGCTGCCGGAGCCAGGGAGGGGAACCCCGGAGGCTGAGGAGCGGGAGGCGTTGGCCTCCCCGCGGCACGCCTCCCGGAGCTCCTCATGTCGGTGCCGGAACGCGACGACACGCGATCCCGGACAGGGCCCCGGGGGGGGCCGCCCTGCGGCCCTGTGGTGCCCGAAGTGTGTTCGCCGGGCGTTTTCCGGCCAATTCTCACGAGCGTTCTGCCCAAATCGGGATCGATTTGGGCAGAACGCTCGTGAGAATTGGCCGGCGTTGGGCAGCCCTGGTCAGCGCCCAGTTCCGCGTGGAGCAGGGCCCTTTCTCGCTCGGGGCATGTCGCGGCCACCCGGAAAACGAGCCGCGACCATGGGGCGCGGCCGGCAGCCGTGGCGCCGGGGAGTTTTCCCCGAGCAGAGTGGATGGAGGCGCCGTGGCCGGGCGTCCGCCTCCGCCGTGGCGGGCGGCCGGGGCGCCCCTGGAGGGGGCTGGCCTCTGAGGAGAAACGGACTGGTCTCTCACTCCGCGGCTAGGACGAAGCCGCGAAAGGTGCCATTGTCGCCGGGACGGTCGGGGGACTCGTGGCGCGGGACTCAGGGTTCCCCATGGGGAGGCCCCCAGGCTCAGGACCCTGGCAACGGAAGGCTGAGCAAGCAGGCCCGGGCCCGGGCCCGGCTTTCGGGGCTGGCCCGGCCCCAGCTTCCGGGGCCAGGGAGGGGACCCCCGGAGGCTGAGGAGCGGGAGGCGTCGGCCTCCCCGCGGCAAGCCTCCCGGAGCTCCTCCTGGCGGTGCCGGAACGCGACGACAAGCGGTCCGGACAGGGCCCCGGGGGGGGCCGCCCTGCGGCCCTGTGGTGCCCGAAGTGTGTTCGCCGGGCGTTTTACGGCCAATTCTCACGAGCGTTCTGCCCTGGGCAGAACGCTCGTGAGAATTGGCCGGCGTTGGGCAGCCCTGGTCAGCGCCCAGTTCCGCGTGGAGCAGGGCCCTTTCTCGCTCGGGGCATGTCGCGGCCACCCGGAAAACGAGCCGCGACGATGGGGCGCGGCCGGCAGCCGCGGCGCCGGGGAGTTTTCCCCGAGCAGAGTGGATGGAGGCGCCGTGGCCGGGCGTCCGCCTCCGCCGTGGCGGGCGGCCGGGGCGCCCCTGGAGGGGGCTGGCCTCTGTGGGGAAACGGACTGGTCTCTCACTCCGCGGCTAGGACGAAGCCGCGAAAGGTGCCGTTGTCGCCGGGACGGTCGGGGGACACGTGGCGCGGGACTCAGGGTTCCCCATGGGGTGGCCCCCAGGCTCAGGCCCCTGGCAACGGAAGGCTGAGCAAGCAGGCCCGGGCCCGGGCCCGGCTTTCGGAGCTGGCCCGGCCCCAGCTGCCGGCGCCAGGGAGGGGAACCCCGGAGGCTGAGGAGAGGGAGGCGTCGGCCTCCCCACGGCACGCCTCCCGGAGCTCCTCCTGTCGGTGCCGGAACGCGACGACACGCGATCCCGGACAGGGCCCCGGGGGGGGCCGCCCTGCGGCCCTGTGGTGCCCGAAGTGTGTTCGCCGGGCGTGTTCCGGCCAATTCTCACGAGCGTTCTGCCCAAATCGGGATCGATTTGGGCAGAACGCTCGTGAGAATTGGCCGGCGTTGGGCAGCCCTGGTCAGCGCCCAGTTCCGCGTGGAGCAGGGCCCTTTCTCGCTCGGGGCATGTCGCGGCCACCCGGAAAACGAGCCGCGACGATGGGGCGCGGCCGGCAGCCGCGGCGCCGGGGAGTTTTCCCCGAGCAGAGTGGATGGAGGCGCCGTGGCCGGGCGTCCGCCTCCGCCGTGGCGGGCGGCCGGGGCGCCCCTGGAGGGGGCTGGCCTCTGTGGGGAAACGGACTGGTCTCTCACTCCGCGGCTAGGACGAAGCCGCGAAAGGTGCCGTTGTCGCCGGGACGGTCGGGGGACACGTGGCGCGGGACTCAGGGTTCCCCATGGGGTGGCCCCCAGGCTCAGGCCCCTGGCAACGGAAGGCTGAGCAAGCAGGCCCGGGCCCGGGCCCGGGTTTCGGGGCTGGCCCGGCCCCAGCTGCCGGCGCCAGGGAGGGGAATCCCGGAGGCTGAGGAGCGGGAGGCGTCGGCCTCCCCGCGGCACGCCTCCCGGAGCTCCTCCTGTCGGTGCCGGAACGCGACGACACGCGATCCCGGACAGGGCCCCGGGGGGGGCCGCCCTGCGGCCCTGTGGTGCCCGAAGTGTGTTCGCCGGGCGTTTTCCGGCCAATTCTCACGAGCGTTCTGCCCAAATCGGGATCGATTTGGGCAGAACGCTCGTGAGAATTGGCCGGCGTTGGGCAGCCCTGGTCAGCGCCCAGTTCCGCGTGGAGCAGGGCCCTTTCTCGCTCGGGGCATGTCGCGGCCACCCGGAAAACGAGCCGCGACCATGGGGCGCGGCCGGCAGCCGCGGCGCCGGGGAGTTTTCCCCGAGCAGAGTGGATGGAGGCGCCGTGGCCGGCCGTCCGCCTCCGCCGTGGCGGGCGGCCGGGGCGCCCCTGGAGGGGGCTGGCCTCTGTGGGGAAACGGACTGGTCTCTCACTCCGCGGCTAGGACGAAGCCGCGAAAGGTGCCGTTGTGGCCGGGACGGTCGGGGGACTCGTGGCGCGGGACTCAGTGTTCCCCATGGGGAGGCCCCCAGGCTCAGGCCCCTGGCAACGGAAGGCTGAGCAAGCAGGCACGGGCCCGGGCCCGGCTTTCGGGGCTGGCCCGGCCCCAGCTGCCGGCGCCAGGGAGGGGACCCCCGGAGGCTGAGGAGCGGGAGGCGTCTGCCTCCCCGCGGCACGCCTCCGGGAGCTCCTCCTGGCGGTGCCGGAACGCGACGACACGCGGTCCCGGACAGGGACCCGCGGGGGGCCGCCCTGCGGCCCTGTGGTGCCCGAAGTGTGTTCGCCGGGCGTTTTCCGGCCAATTCTCACGAGCGTTCTGCCCAAATCGGGATCGATTTGGGCAGAACGCTCGTGAGAATTGGCCGGCGTTGGGCAGCCCTTGTCAGCGCCCAGTTCCGCGTGGAGCAGGGCCCTTTCTCGCTCGGGGCATGTCGCGGCCACCCGGAAAACGAGCCACGACGATGGGGCGCGGCCGGCAGCCGCGGCGCCGGGGAGTTTTCCCCGAGCAGAGTGGATGGAGGCGCCTTGGCCGGGCGTCCGCCTCCGCCGTGGCGGGCGGCCGGGGCGCCCCTGGAGGGGGCTGGCCTCTGTGGGGAAACGGACTGGTCTCTCACTCCGCGGCTAGGACGAAGCCGCGAAAGGTGCCGTTGTCACCGGGACGGTCGGGGGACTCGTGGCGCGGGACTCAGGGTTCCCCATGGGGAGGCCCCCAGGCTCAGGCCCCTGGCAACGGAAGGCTGAGCAAGCAGGCCCGGGCCCGGGCCCGGGTTTCGGGGCTGGCCCGGACCCAGCTGCCGGCGCCAGGGAGGGGACCCCCGGAGGCTGAGGAGCGGGAGGCGTCGGCCTCCCCTCGGCACGCCTCCCGGAGCTCCTCCTGGCGGTGCCGGAACGCGACGACACGCCCTCCCGGACAGGGCCCGGGGGGGGCCGCCCTGCGGCCCTGTGGTGCCCGAAGTGTGTTCGCCGAGCGTTTTCCGGCCAATTCTCACGAGCGTTCTGCCCAAATCGGGATCGATTTGGGCAGAACGCTCGTGAGAATTGGCCGGCGTTGGGCAGCCCTGGTCAGCGCCCAGTTCCGCGTGGAGCAGGGCCCTTTCTCGCTCGGGGCATGTCGCGGCCACCTGGAAAACGAGTCGCGACGATGGGGCGCGGCAGGCAGCCGCGGCGCCGGGGAGTTTTCCCCGAGCAGAGTGGATGGAGGCGCCATGGCCGGGCGTCCGCCTCCGCCGTGGCGGGCGGCCGGGGCGCCCCTGGAGGGGGCTGGCCTCTGTGGGGAAACGGACTGGTCTCTCACTCCGCGGCTACGACGAAGCCGCGAAAGGTGCCGTTGTCGCCGGGACGGTCGGGGGACTCGTGGAGCGGGACTCAGGGTTCCCCATGGGGAGGCCCCCAGGCTCAGGCCCCTGGCAACGGAAGGCTGAGCAAGCAGGCCCGGGCCCGGGCCCGGCTTTCGGGGCTGGACCGGCCCCAGCTGCCGGCGCCAGGGAGGGGACCCCCGGAGGCTGAGGAGCGGGAGGCGGCGGCCTCCCCTCGGCACGCCTCCCGGAGCTCCTCCTGGCGGTGCCGGAACGCGACGACACGCCGTCCCGGACAGGGCCCGGGGGGGGCCGCACTGCGGCCCTGTGGTGCCCGAAGTGTGTTCGCCGGGCGTTTTCCGGCCAATTCTCACGAGCGTTCTGCCCAAATCGGGATCGATTTGGGCAGAACGCTCGTGAGAATTGGCCGGCGTTGGGCAGCCCTGGTCAGCGCCCAGTTCCGCGTGGAGCAGGGCCCTTTCTCGCTCGGGGCATGTCGCGGCCACCCGGAAAGCGAGCCGCGACGATGGGGCGCGGCCGGCAGCCGTGGCGCCGGGGAGATTTCCCCTAGCAGAGTGGATGGAGGCGCCGTGGCCGGGCGTTCGCCTCCGCCGTGGCGGGCGGCCGGGGCGCCCCTGGAGGGGATGGCCTCTGTGGGGAAACGGACTGGTCTCTCACTCCGCGGCTAGGACGAAGCCGCGAATGGTGCCGTTGTCGCCGGGACGGTCGGGGGACTCGTGGCGCGGGACTCAGGGTTCCCCATGGGGTGGCCCCCAGGCTCAGGCACCTGGCAACGGAAGGCTGAGCAAGCAGGCCCGGGCCCGGGCCCGGCTTTCGGGGCTGGCCCGGCCCCAGCTGCCGGGGCCAGGGAGGGGACCCCCGGAGGCTGAGGAGCGGGAGGCGTCGGCCTCCCCGCGGCAAGCCTCCCGGAGCTCCTCCTGGCGGTTCCGGAACGCGACGACAAGCGGTCCGGACAGGGCCCCGGGGGGGGCCGCCCTGCGGCCCTGTGGTGCCCGAAGTGTGTTCGCCGGGCGTTTTCCGGCCAATTCTCACGAGCGTTCTGCCCTGGGCAGAACGCTCGTGAGAATTGGCCGGCGTTGGGCAGCCCTGGTCAGCGCCCAGTTCCGCGTGGAGCAGGGCCGTTTCTCGCTCGGGGCATGTCGCGGCCACCCGGAAAACGAGCCGCGACGATGGGGCGCGGCCGGCAGCCGCGGCGCCGGGGAGTTTTCCCCGAGCAGAGTGGATGGAGGCGCCGTGGCCGGGCGTCCGCCTCCGCCGTGGCGGGCGGCCGGGGCGCCCCTGGAGGGGGCTGGCCTCTGTGGGGAAACGGACTGGTCTCTCACTCCGCGGCTAGGACGAAGCCGCGAAAGGTGCCGTTGTGGCCGGGACGGTCGGGGGACACGTGGCGCGGGACTCAGGGTTCCCCATGGGGTGGCCCCCAGGCTCAGGCCCCTGGCAACGGAAGGCTGAGCAAGCAGGCCCGGGCCCGGGCCCGGCTTTCGGAGCTGGCCCGGCCCCAGCTGCCGGCGCCAGGGAGGGGAACCCCGGAGGCTGAGGAGCGGGAGGCGTCGGCCTCCCCGCGGCACGCCTCCCGGAGCTCCTCCTGTCGGTGCCGGAACGCGACGACACGCGATCCCGGACAGGGCCCCTGGGGGGGCCGCCCTGCGGCCCTGTGGTGCCCGAAGTGTGTTCGCCGGGCGTTTTCCGGCCAATTCTCACGAGCGTTCTGCCCAAATCGGGATCGATTTGGGCAGAACGCTCGTGAGAATTGGCCGGCGTTGGGCAGCCCTGGTCAGCGCCCAGTTCCGCGTGGAGCAGGGCCCTTTCTCGCTCGGGGCATGTCGCGGCCACCCGGAAAACGAGCCGCGACCATGGGGCGCGGCCGGCAGCCGCGGCGCCGGGGAGTTTTCCCCGAGCAGAGTGGATGGAGGCGCCGTGGCCGGGCGTCCGCCTCCGCCGTGGCGGGCGGCCGGGGCGCCCCTGGAGGGGGCTGGCCTCTGTGGGGAAACGGACTGGTCTCTCACTCCGCGGCTAGGACGAAGCCGCGAAAGGTGCCGTTGTGGCCGGGACGGTCGGGGGACTCGTGGCGCGGGACTCAGGGTTCCCCATGGGGAGGCCCCCAGGCTCAGGCCCCTGGCAACGGAAGGCTGAGCAAGCAGGCCCGGGCCCGGGCCCGGCTTTCGGGGCTGGCCCGGCCCCAGCTGCCGGCGCCAGGGAGGGGACCCCCGGAGGCTGAGGAGCGGGAGGCGTCGGCCTCCCCGCGGCACGCCTCCGGGAGCTCCTCCTGGCTGTGCCGGAACGCGACGACACGCGGTCCCGGACAGGGCCCCGGGGGGGGCCGCCCTGCGGCCCTGTGGTGCCCAAGTGTGTTCGCCGGGCGTTTTCCGGCCAATTCTCACGAGCGTTCTGCCCAAATCGGGATCGATTTGGGCAGAACGCTCGTGAGAATTGGCCGGCGTTGGGCAGCCCTGGTCAGCACCCAGTTCCGCGTGGAGCAGGGCCCTTTCTCGCTCGGGGCATGTCGCGGCCACCCGGAAAACGAGCCGCGACGATGGGGCGCGGCCGGCAGCCGCGGCGCCGGGGAGTTTTCCCCGAGCAGAGTGGATGGAGGCGCCGTGGCCGGGCGTCCGCCTCCGCCGTGGCGTGCGGTCGGGGCGCCCCTGGAGGGGGCTGGCCTCTGTGGGGAAACGGACTGGTCTCTCACTCCGCGGCTAGGACGGAGCCGCGAAAGGTGCCGTTGTGGCCGGGACGGTCGGGGGACTCGTGGCGCGGGACTCAGGGTTCCCCATGGGGAGGCGCCCAGGCTCAGGCCCCTGGCAACCGAAGGCTGAGCAAGCAGGCCCGGCCCCGGGCCCGGCTTTCGGGGCTGGCCCGGCCCCAGCTGCCGGGGCCAGGGAGGGGACCCCCGGAGGCTGAGGAGCGGGAGGCGTCGGCCTCCCCGCGGCAAGCCTCCCGGAGCTCCTCCTGGCGGTGCCGGAACGCGACGACAAGCGGTCCGGACAGGGCCCCGGGGGGGGCCGCCCTGCGGCCCTGTGGTGCCCGAAGTGTGTTCGCCGGGCGTTTTCCGGCCAATTCTCACGAGCGTTCTGCCCAAATCGGGATCGATTTGGGCAGAACGCTCGTGAGAATTGGCCGGCGTTGGGCAGCCCTGGTCAGCGCCCAGTTCCGCGTGGAGCAGGGCCCTTTCTCGCTCGGGGCATGTCGCGGCCACCTGGAAAACGAGCCGCGATGATGGGGCGCGGCAGGCAGCCGCGGCGCCGGGGAGTTTTCCCCGAGCAGAGTGGATGGAGGCGCCGTGGCCGGGCGTCCGCCTCCGCCGTGGCGGGCGGCCGGGGCGCCCCTGGAGGGGGCTGGCCTCTGTGGGGAAATGGACTGGTCTCTCACTCCGCGGCTACGACGAAGCCGCGAAAGGTGCCGTTGTCGCCGGGACGGTCGGGGGACTCGTGGCGCGGGACTCAGGGTTCCCCATGGGGAGGCCCCCAGGCTCAGGCCCCTGGCAACGGAAGGCTGAGCAAGCAGGCCCGGGCCCGGGCCCGGCTTTCGGGGCTGGCCCGGCCCCAGCTGCCGGCGCCAGGGAGGGGACCCCCGGAGGCTGAGGAGCGGGAGGCGGCGGCCTCCCCGCGGCACGCCTCCCGGAGCTCCTCCTGGCGGTGCCGGAACGCGACGACACGCCGTCCCGGACAGGGCCCGGGGGGGGCCGCACTGCGGCCCTGTGGTGCCCGAAGTGTGTTCACTGGGCGTTTTCCGGCCAATTCTCACGAGCGTTCTGCCCAAATCGGGATCGATTTGGGCAGAACGCTCGTGAGAATTGCCGGCGTTGGGCAGCCCTGGTCAGCGCCCAGTTCCGCGTGGAGCAGGGCCCTTTCTCGCTCGGGGCATGTCGCGGCCACCCGGAAAACGAGCCGCGACGATGGGGCGTGGCCGGCAGCCGCGGCGCCGGGGAGTTTTCCCCGAGCAGAGTGGATGGAGGCGCCGTGGCCGGGCGTCCGCCTCCGCTTTGGCGGGCGGCCGGGGCGCCCCTGGAGGGGGCTGGCCTCTGTGGGGCAACGGACTGGTCTCTCACTCCGCGGCTAGGACGAAGCCGCGAAAGGTGCCGTTGTCGCCGGGACGGTCGGGGGACTCGTGGCGCGGGACTCAGGGTTCCCCATGGGCAGGCCCCCAGGCTCAGGCACCTGGCAACGGAAGGCTGAGCAAGCAGGCCCGGGCCCGGGCCCGGCTTTCGGGGCTGCCCCGGCCCCAGCTGCCGGGGCCAGGGAGGGGACCCCCGGAGGCTGAGGAGCGGGAGGCGTCGGCCTCCCCGCGGCAAGCCTCCCGGAGCTCCTCCTGGCGGTGCCGGAACGCGACGACAAGCGGTCCGGACAGGGCCCCGGGGGGGGCCGCCCTGCGGCCCTGTGGTGCCCGAAGTGTGTTCGCCGGGCGTTTTCCGGCCAATTCTCACGAGCGTTCTGCCCAAATCGGGATCGATTTGGGCAGAACGCTCGTGAGAATTGGCCGGCGTTGGGCAGCCCTGGTCAGCGCCCAGTTCCGCGTGGAGCAGGGCCCTTTCTCGCTCGGGGCATGTCGCGGCCACCCGGAAAACGAGCCGCGACCATGGGGCGCGGCCGGCAGCCGCGGCGCCGGGGAGTTTTCCCCGAGCAGAGTGGATGGAGGCGCCGTGGCCGGGCGTCCGCCTCCGCCGTGGCGGGCGGCCGGGGCGTCCCTGGAGGGGGCTGGCCTCTGTGGGGAAACGGACTGGTCTCTCACTCCGCGGCTAGGACGAAGCCGCGAAAGGTGCCGTTGTGGCCGGGACGGTCGGGGGACTCGTGGCGCGGGACTCAGGGTTCCCCATGGGGAGGCCCCCAGGCTCAGGCCCCTGGCAACGGAAGGCTGAGCAAGCAGGCACGGGCCCGGGCCCGGCTTTCGCGGCTGGCCCGGCCCCAGCTGCCGGCGCCAGGGAGGGGACCCCCGGAGGCTGAGGAGCGGGAGGCGTCGGCCTCCCCGCGGCAAGCCTCCCGGAGCTCCTCCTGGCGGTGCCGGAACGCGACGACAAGCGGTCCAGACAGGGCCCCGGGGGGGGCCGCCCTGCGGCCCTGTGGTGCCCGAAGTGTGTTCGCCGGGCATTTTCCGGCCAATTCTCACGAGCGTTCTGCCCAAATCGGGATCGATTTGGGCAGAACGCTCGTGAGAATTGGCCGGCGTTGGGCAGCCCTGGTCAGCGCCCAGTTCCACGTGGAGCAGGGCCCTTTCTCGCTCGGGGCATGTCGCGGCCACCCGGAAAACGAGCCGCGACCATGGGGCGCGGCCGGCAGCCGCGGCGCCGGGGAGTTTTCCCCGAGCAGAGTGGATGGAGGCGCCGTGGCCGGGCGTCCGCCTCCGCCGTGGCGGGCGGCCGGGGCGCCCCTGGAGGGGGCTGGCCTCTGTGGGGAAACGGACTGGTCTCTCACTCCGCTGCTAGGACGAAGCCGCGAAAGGTGCCGTTGTGGCCGGGACGGTCGGGGGACTCGTGGCGCGGGACTCAGGGTTCCCCATGGGGAGGCCCCCAGGCTCAGGCCCCTGGCAACGGAAGGATGAGCAAGCAGGCACGGGCCCGGGCCCGGCTTTCGGGGCTGGCCCGGCCCCAGCTGCCGGCGCCAGGGAGGGGACCCCCGGAGGCTGAGGAGCGGGAGGCATCGGCCTCCCCGCGGCACGCCTCCGGGAGCTCCTCCTGGCGGTGCCGGAACGCGACGACACGCGGTCCCGGACAGGGCCCCGGGGGGGGCCGCCCTGCGGCCCTGTGGTGCCCAAGTGTGTTCGCCGGGCGTTTTCCGGCCAATTCTCACGAGCGTTCTGCCCAAATCGGGATCGATTTGGGCAGAACGCTCGTGAGAATTGGCCGGCGTTGGGCAGCCCTGGTCAGCACCCAGTTCCGCGTGGAGCAGGGCCCTTTCTCGCTCGGGGCATGTCGCGGCCACCCGGAAAACGAGCCGCGACGATGGGGCGCGGCCGGCAGCCGCGGCGCCGGGGAGTTTTCCCCGAGCAGAGTGGATGGAGGCGCCGTGGCCGGGCGTCCGCCTCCGCCGTGGCGGGCGGCCGGGGCGCCCCTGGAGGGGGCTGGCCTCTGTGGGGAAACGGACTGGTCTCTCACTCCGCGGCTAGGACGAAGCCGCGAAAGGTGCCGTTGTGTCCGGGACGGTCGGGGGACTCGTGGCGCGGGACTCACGGTTCCCCATGGGGAGGCCCCCAGGCTCAGGCCCCTGGCAACGGAAGGCAGAGCAAGCAGGCCCGGGCCCGGCTTTCGGGGCTGGCCCGGCCCCAGCTGCCGGCGCCAGGGAGGGGACCCCCGGAGGCTGAGGAGCGGGAGGCGTCGGCCTCCCCGCGGCACGCCTCCCGGAGCTCCTCCTGGCGGTGCCGGAACGCGACGACACGCGGTCCCGGACAGGGCCCCGGGGGGGGCCGCCCTGCGGCCCTGTGGTGCCCGAAGTGTGTTCGCCGGGCGTTTTCCGGCCAATTCTCACGAGCGTTCTGCCCAAATCGGGATCGATTTGGGCAGAACGCTCGTGAGAATTGGCCGGCGTTGGGCAGCCCTGGTCAGCGCCCAGTTCCGCGTGGAGCAGGGCCCTTTCTCGCTCGGGGCATGTCGCGGCCACCCGGAAAACGAGCCGCGACGATGGGGCGCGGCCGGCAGCCGCGGCGCCGGGGAGTTTTCCCCGAGCAGAGTGGATGGAGGCGCCGTGGCCGGGCGTCCGCCTCCGCCGTGGCGGGCGGCCGGGGCGCCCCTGGAGGGGGCTGGCCTCTGTGGGGAAACGGACTGGTCTCTCACTCCGCGGCTAGGACGGAGCCGCGAAAGGTGCCGTTGTCGCCGGGACGGTCGGGGGACTCGTGGCGCGGGACTCAGGGTTCCCCATGGGGAGGCGCCCAGGCTCAGGCCCCTGGCAACGGAAGGCTGAGCAAGCAGGCCCGGGCCCGGGCCCGGCTTTCGGGGCTGGCCCGGCCCCAGCTGCCGGGGCCAGGGAGGGGACCCCCGGAGGCTGAGGAGCGGGAGGCGTCGGCCTCCCCGCGGCAAGCCTCCCGGAGCTCCTCCTGGCGGTGCCGGAACGCGACGACAAGCGGCCCGGACAGGGCCCCGGGGGGGGCCGCCCTGCGGCCCTGTGGTGCCCGAAGTGTGTTCGCCGGGCGTTTTCCGGCCAATTCTCACGAGCGTTCTGCCCAAATCGGGATCGATTTGGGCAGAACGCTCGTGAGAATTGGCCGGCGTTGGGCAGCCCTGGTCAGCGCCCAGTTCCGCGTGGAGCAGGGCCCTTTCTCGCTCGGGGCATGTCGCGGCCACCCGGAAAACGAGCCACGACGATGGGGCGAGGCCGGCAGCCGCGGCGCCGGGGAGTTTTCCCCGAGCAGAGTGGATGGAGGCGCCGTGGCCGGGCGTCCGCCTCCGCCGTGGCTGGCGGCCGGGGCGCCCCTGGAGGGGGCTGGCCTCTGTGGGGAAACGGACTGGTCTCTCACTCCGCGGCTAGGACGAAGCCGCGAAAGGTGCCGTTGTCGCCGGGACGGTCGGGGGACTCGTGGCGCGGGACTCAGGGTTCCCCATGGGGAGGTCCCCAAGCTCAGGCCCCTGGCAACGGAAGGCTGAGCAAGCAGGCCCGGGCCCGGGCCCGGCTTTCTGGGCTGGCCCGGCCCCAGCTGCCGGCGCCAGGGAGGGGACCCCCGGAGGCTGAGGAGCGGGAGGCGTCGGCCTCCCCGCGGCACGCCTCCCGGAGCTCCTCCTGGCGGTGCCGGAACGCGACGACACGCCGTCCCGGACAGGGCCCGTGGGGGGCCGCACTGCGGCCCTGTGGTGCCCGAAGTGTGTTCGCCGGGCGTTTTCCGGCCAATTCTCACGAGCGTTCTGCCCAAATCGGGATCGATTTGGGCAGAACGCTCGTGAGAATTGGCCGGCGTTGGGCAGCCCTGGTCAGCGCCCAGTTCCGCGTGGAGCAGGGCCCTTTCTCGCTCGGGGCATGTCGCGGCCACCCGGAAAACGAGCCGCGACGAAGGGGCGCGGGCGGCAGCCTCGGCGCCGGGGAGTTTTCCCCGAGCAGAGTGGATGGAGGCTCCGTGGCCGGGCGTCCGCCTCCGCCGTGGCGGGCGGCCGGGGCGCCACTGGTGGGGGCTGGCCTCTGTGGGGAAACGGACTGGTCTCTCACTCCGCGGCTAGGACGAAGCCGCGAAAGGTGCCGTTGTCGCCGGGACGGTCGGGGGACACGTGGCGCGGGACTCAGGGTTCCCCATGGGGTGGCCCCCAGGCTCAGGCCCCTGGCAACGGAAGGCTGAGCAAGCAGGCCCGGGCCCGGGCCCGGCTTTCGGAGCTGGCCCGGCCCCAGCTGCCGGCGCCAGGGAGGGGAACCCCGGAGGCTGAGGAGCGGGAGGCGTCGGCCTCCCCACGGCACGCCTCCCGGAGCTCCTCCTGTCGGTGCCGGAACGCGACGACACGCGATCCCGGACAGGGCCCCGGGGGGGGCCACCCTGCGGCCCTGTGGTGCCCGAAGTGTGTTCGCCGGGCGTTTTCCGGCCAATTCTCACGAGCGTTCTGCCCAAATCGGGATCGATTTGGGCAGAACGCTCGTGAGAATTGGCCGGCGTAGGGCAGCCCTGGTCAGCGCCCAGTTCCGCGTGGAGCAGGGCCCTTTCTCGCTCGGGGCATGTCGCGGCCACCCGGAAAACGAGCCGCGACGATGGGGCGCGGCCGGCAGCCGCGGCGCCGGGGAGTTTTCCCCGAGCAGAGTGGATGGAGGCGCCGTGGCCGGGCGTCCGCCTCCGCCGTGGCGGGCGGCCGGGGCGCCCCTGGAGGGGGCTGGCCTCTGTGGGGAAACGGACTGGTCTCTCACTCCGCGGCTAGGACGGAGCCGCGAAAGGTGCCGTTGTCGCCGGGACGGTCGGGGGACTCGTGGCGCGGGACTCAGGGTTCCCCATGGGGAGGCGCCCAGGCTCAGGCCCCTGGCAACGGAAGGCTGAGCAAGCAGGCCCGGGCCCGGGCCCGGCTTTCGGGGCTGGCCCGGCCCCAGCTGCCGGTGCCAGGGAGGGGACCCCCGGAGGCTGAGGAGCGGGAGGCGTCGGCCTCCCCGCGGCAAGCCTCCCGGAGCTCCTCCTGGCGGTGCCGGAACGCGACGACAAGCGGTCCGGACAGGGCCCCGGGGGGGGCCGCCCTGCGCCCCTGTGGTGCCCGAAGTGTGTTCGCCGGGCGTTTTCCGGCCAATTCTCACGAGCGTTCTGCCCAAATCGGGATCGATTTGGGCAGAACGCTCGTGAGAATTGGCCGGCGTTGGGCAGCCCTGGTCAGCGCCCAGTTCCGCGTGGAGCAGGGCCCTTTCTCGCTCGGGGCATGTCGCGGCCACCCGGAAAACGAGCCACGACGATGGGGCGCGGCCGGCAGCCGCGGCGCCGGGGAGTTTTCCCCGAGCAGAGTGGATGGAGGCGCCGTGGCCGGGCGTCCGCCTCCGCCGTGGCGGGCGGCCGGGGCGCCCCTGGAGGGGGCTGGCCTCTGTGGGGAAACGTACTGGTCTCTCATTCCGCGGCTAGGACGAAGCCGCGAAAGGTGCCGTTGTCGCCGGGACGGTGGGGGGACTCGTGGCGCGGGACTCAGGGTTCCCCATGGGGAGGCCCCCAGGCTCAGGCCCCTGGCAACGGAAGGCTGAGCAAGCAGGCCCGGGCCCGGGCCCGGCTTTCGGGGCTGGCCCGGCCCCAGCTGCCGGGGCCAGGGAGGGGACCCCCGGAGGCTGATGAGCGGGAGGCGTCGGCCTCCCCGCGGCAAGCCTCCCGGAGCTCCTCCTGGCGGTGCCGGAACGCGACGACCAGCGGTCCGGACAGGGCCCTGGGGGGGGCCGCCCTGCGGCCCTGTGGTGCCCGAAGTGTGTTCGCCGGGCGTTTTCCGGCCAATTCTCACGAGCGTTCTGCCCTGGGCAGAACGCTCGTGAGAATTGGCCGGCGTTGGGCAGCCCTGGTCAGCGCCCAGTTCCGCGTGGAGCAGGGCCCTTTCTCGCTCGGGGCATGTCGCGGCCACCCGGAAAACGAGCCGCGACGATGGGGCGCGGCCGGCAGCCGCGGCGCCGGGGAGTTTTCCCCGAGCAGAGTGGATGGAGGCGCCGTGGCCGGGCGTCCGCCTCCGCCGTGGCGGGCGGCCGGGGCGCCCCTGGAGGGGGCTGGCCTCTGTGGGGAAACGGACTGGTGTCTCACTCCGCGGCTAGGACGAAGCCGCGAAAGGTGCCGTTGTGGCCGGGACGGTCGGGGGACTCGTGGCGCGGGACTCAGGGTTCCCCATGGGGAGGCCCCCAGGCTCAGGCCCCTGCAACGGAAGGCTGAGCAAGCAGGCCTGGGCCCGGGCCCGGCTTTCGGGGCTGGCCCGGCCCCAGCGGCCGGCGCCAGGGAGGGGACCCCCGGATGCTGAGGAGCGGGAGGCGTCGGCCTCCCCGCGGCACGCCTCCCGGAGCTCCTCCTGGCGGTGCCGGAACGCGACGACACGCGGTCCCGGACAGGGCCCCGGGGGGGGCCGCCCTGCGGCCCTGTGGTGCCCGAAGTGTGTTCGCCGGGCGTTTTCCCGGCCAATTCTCACGAGCGTTCTGCCAAATCGGGATCGATTTGGGCAGAAACTCGTGAGAATTGGCCGGCGTTGGGCAGCCCTGGTCAGCGCCCAGTTCCGCGTGGAGCAGGGCCCTTTCTCGCTCGGGGCATGTCGCGGCCACCCGGAAAACGAGCCACGACGATGGGGCGTGGCCGGCAGCCGCGGCGCCGGGGAGTTTTCCCCGAGCAGAGTGGATGGAGGCGCTGTGGCCGGGCGTCCGCCTCCGCCGTGGCGGGCGGCCGGGGCGCCCCTGGAGGGGGCTGGCCTCTGTGGGGAAACGGATTGGTCTCTCACTCCGCGGCTAGGACGAAGCCGCGAAAGGTGCCGTTGTCGCCGGGACGGTCGGGGGACTCGTGGCGCGGGACTCAGGGTTCCCCATGGGGTGGCCCCCAGGCTCAGGCCCCTGGCAACGGAAGGCTGAGCAAGCAGGCCCGGGCCCGGGCCCGGCTTTCGGAGCTGGCCCGGCCCCAGCTACCGGCGCCAGGGAGTGGAACCCCGGAGGCTGAGGAGTGGGAGGCGTCGGCCTCCCCGCGGCACGCCTCCCGGAGCTCCTCCTGTCGGTGCCGGAACGCGACGACACGCGATCCCGGACAGTGCCCCGGGGGGGGCCGCCCTGCGGCCCTGTGGTGCCCGAAGTGTGTTCGCCGGGCGTTTTCCGGCCAATTCTCACGAGCGTTCTGCCCAAATCGGGATCGATTTGGGCAGAACGCTCGTGAGAATTGGCCGGTGTTGGGCAGCCCTGGTCAGCGCCCAGTTCCGCGTGGAGCAGGGCCCTTTCTCGCTCGGGGCATGTCGCGGCCACCCGGAAAACGAGCCGCGACGATGGGGCTCGGCCGGCAGCCGCGGCGCCGGGGAGTTTTCCCCGAGCAGAGTGGATGGAGGCGCCGTGGCCGGGCGTCCGCCTCCGCCGTGGCGGGCGGCCGGGGCGCCCCTGGAGGGGGCTGGCCTCTGTGGGGAAACGGACTGGTCTCTCACTCCGCGGCTAGGACGAAGCCGCGAAAGGTGCCGTTGTGGCCGGGACGGTCGGGGGACTCGTGGCGCGGGACTCAGGGTTCCCCATGGGGAGGCCCCCAGGCTCAGGCCCCTGCGACGGAAGGCTGAGCAAGCAGGCCCGGGCCCGGGCCCGGCTTTCGGGGCTGGCCCGGCCCCAGCGGCCGGCGCCAGGGAGGGGACCCCCGGAGGCTGAGGAACGGGAGGCGTCGGCCTCCCCGCGGCACGCCTCACGGAGCTCCTCCTGGCGGTGCCGGAACGCGACGACACGCGGTCCCGGACAGGGCCCCGGGGGGGGCCGCCCTGCGGCCCTGTGGTGCCCGAAGTGTGTTCGCCGGGCGTTTTCCGGCCAATTCTCACGAGCGTTCTGCCCAAATCGGGATCGATTTGGGCAGAAACTCGTGAGAATAGGCCGGCGTTGGGCAGCCCTGGTCAGCGCCCAGTTCCGCGTGGAGCAGGGCCCTTTCTCGCTCGGGGCATGTCGTGGCCACCCGGAAAACGAGCCGCGACGATGGGGCGCGGCCGGCAGCCGCGGCGCCGGGGAGTTTTCCCCGAGCAGAGTGGATGGAGGCGCCGTGGCCGGGCGTCCGCCTCCGCCGTGGCGGGCGGCCGGGGCGCCCCTGGAGGGGGCTGGCCTCTGTGGGGAAACGGACTGGTCTCTCACTCTGCGGCTAGGACGAAGCCGCGAAAGGTGCCGTTGTGGCCGGGACGGTCGGGGGACTCGTGGCGCGGGACTCAGGGTTCCCCATGGGGAGGCCCCCAGGCTCAGGCCCCTGGCAACGGAAGGCTGAGCAAGCAGGCCCGGGCCCGGGCCCGGCTTTCGGGGCTGGCCCGGCCCCAGCTGCCGGCGCCAGGGAGGGGACCCCCGGAGGCTGAGGAGCGGGAGGCGTCGGCCTCCCCGCGGCACGCCTCCCGGAGCTCCTCCTGGCGGTGCCGGAACGCGACGACACGCGATCCCGGACAGGGCCCCGGGGGGGGCCGCCCTGCGGCCTTGTGGTACCCGAAGTGTGTTCGCCGGGCGTTTTCCGGCCAATTCTCACGAGCGTTCTGCCCAAATCGGGATCGATTTGGGCAGAACGCTCGTGAGAATTGGCCGGCGTTGGGCAGCCCTGGTCAGCGCCCAGTTCCGCGTGGAGCAGGGCCCTTTCTCGCTCGGGGCATGTCGCGGCCACCCGGAAAACGAGCCGTGACGATGGGGCGCGGCCGGCAGCCGCGGCGCCGGGGAGTTTTCCCCGAGCAGAGTGGATGGAGGCGCCGTGGCCGGGCGTCCGCCTCCGCCGTGGCGGGCGGCCGGGGCGCCCCTGGAGGGGGCTGGCCTCTGTGGGGAAACGGACTGGTCTCACTCCGCGGCTAGGACGAAGCCGCGAAAGGTGCCGTTGTGGCCGGGACGGTCGGGGGACTCGTGGCGCGGGACTCAGGGTTCCCCATGGGGAGGCCCCCAGGCTCAGGCCCCTGGCAACGGAAGGCTGAGCAAGCAGGCCCGGGCCCGGGCCCGGCTTTCGGGGCTGGCCCGGCCCCAGCTGCCGGCGCCAGGGAGGGGACCCCCGGAGGCTGAGGAGCGGGAGGCGTCGGCCTCCCCGCGGCACGCCTCCCGGAGCTCCTCCTGGCGGTGCCGGAACGCGACGACACGCGATCCCGGACAGGGCCCCGGGGGGGGCCGCCCTGCGGCCTTGTGGTACCCGAAGTGTGTTCGCCGGGCGTTTTCCGGCCAATTCTCACGAGCGTTCGGCCCAAATCGGGATCGATTTGGGCAGAACGCTCGTGAGAATTGGCCGGCGTTGGGCAGCCCTGGTCAGCGCCCAGTTCCGCGTGGAGCAGGGCCCTTTCTCGCTCGGGGCATGTCGTGGCCACCCGGAAAACGAGCCGCGACGATCGGGCGCGGCCGGCAGCCGCGGCGCCGGGGAGTTTTACCCGAGCAGAGTGGATGGAGGCGCCGTGGCCGGGCGTCCGCCTCCGCCGTGGCGGGCGGCCGGGGCGCCCCTGGAGGGGGCTGGCCTCTGTGGGGAAACGGACTGGTCTCTCACTCCGCGGCTAGGACGAAGCCGCGAAAGGTGCCGTTGTGGCCGGGACGGTCGGGGGACTCGTGGCGCGGGACTCAGGGTTCCCCGTGGGGAGGCCCCCAGGCTCAGGACCCTGGCAACGGAAGGCTGAGCAAGCAGGCCCGGGCCCGGTCCCGGCTTTCGGGGCTGGCCCGGCCCCAGCTGCCGGCGCCAGGGAGGGGACCCCCGGAGGCTGAGGAGCGGGAGGCGTCGGCCTCCCCGCGGCACGCCTCCCGGAGCTCCTCCTGGCGGTGCCGGAACGCGACGACACGCGAACCCGGACAGGGCCCCGGGGGGGGCCGCCCTGCGGCCTTGTGGTACCCGAAGTGTGTTCGCCGGGCGTTTTCCGGCCAATTCTCACGAGCGTTCTGCCCAAATCGGGATCGATTTGGGCAGAACGCTCGTGAGAATTGGCCGGCGTTGGGCAGCCCTGGTCAGCGCCCAGTTCCGCGTGGAGCAGGGCCCTTTCTCGCTCGGGGCATGTCGTGGCCACCCGGAAAACGAGCCGCGACGATGGGGCGCGGCCGGCAGCTGCGGCGCCGGGGAGTTTTCCCCGAGCAGAGTGGATGGAGGCGCCGTGGCCGGGCGTCCGCCTCCGCCGTGGCGGGCGGCCGGGGCGCCCCTGGAGGGGGCTGGCCTCTGTGGGGAAACGGACTGGTCTCTCACTCCGCGGCTAGGACGAAGCCGCGAAAGGTGCCGTTGTGGCCGGGACG